>NW_028127424.1:0-13348 GCF_965231255.1 Vanellus vanellus
CCCAGCCCCCCCCCCGGCCCCCCCCTCACCGTTTGCCCCCGATGACCCCCAGCCCCCCCCAGCCCCCCCGGCCCCCCCCCAGCCCCCCCCCCAGCCCCCCCCGCCCCCCCCTCACCGTTGCCCCCGATGACCCCCAGCCCCCCCCAGCCCCCCCAGCCCCCCCTCACCGTTGCCCCCGATGACCCCCAGCCCCCCCAGCCCCCCCCCCGCCCCCCCTCACCGTTGCCCCCGATGACCCCCAGCCCCCCCAGCCCCCCCCCAGCCCCCCCGGCCCCCCCTCACCGTTGCCCCCGATGACCCCCAGCCCCCCCAGCCCCCCCCCCGCCCCCCCTCACCGTTGCCCCCGATGACCCCCAGCCCCCCAGCCCCCCCCCAGCCCCCCCGGCCCCCCCTCACCGTTGCCCCCGATGACCCCCAGCCCCCCCAGCCCCCCCCCAGCCCCCCCGGCCCCCCCTCACCGTTGCCCCCGATGACCTGCAGCTCGGGGTACTTCTGTTTGATGTAGTGGATCATCCCGATCTGGTAAATGGAGTTCCCCTGCGACGAGTCCTGGGGGGGGCGGGGGGGGGGCACACCGTGACGGGGGGCACAGCATGGGGGGGCCGGGGGGGGGGCATTGGGGGGGCACAGCATGGGAGGGGCATGGTATGGGGGGAGGTAAGGCATGGGGGGTGGTATGGGGGGTACCGGGGGGCACGGTGGGGGGGGGACACAGGAGGGGGGGGGGACACAGGAGGGGGGGGCCCGGGGGGGGCCCGGTATGGGGGGGGCACTGTGTGTGGGGGCACAGCATGGGGGGTTGTAGGCGTTTGGGGTGCCATGGGGTGAGGAATTGGGGTGCTGGGGGGGTGTGGGTCTTTGGGGTGCGGGGGGGGCAGTTGGGATGGGGGGGGCCATGCAGGAGATTGGGGTGCGGGGGGGGGGATTGGGGGTGCTGTGGGGGGATGTGGGGGGGAGTCGCAGAGGTTTTGGGGTGCCACGGGGTGAGGAATTGGGGTGCTGGGGGGGTGGGTTTTTGGGGGTGCAGGTGGGGGGGCTGTTGGGATGGGGGGGGCCATGCAGGAGATTGGGGTGCCGTGGGGGGGGGATTGGGGGTGGGTGGAGGTGGTCACAGAGGTTTTGGGGTGCCACGGGGTGAGGAATTGGGGTACTGGGGTGGGCATGTTTTTGGGGTGCTGTGGGGGGGCAGTTGGGATGGGGGGGGCCATGGAGGAGATTGGGGTGTTGGGGGGGGATGTGGGGGGAGTTGCAGAGGTTTTGGGGTGCCACAGGGTGAGGAATTGGGGTGCTGGGGGGGTATGTTTTTGGGGTGCTGCTGGGGGGGGCTGTTGGGATGGGGGGGGGCCATGCAGGAGATGGGGGTGCCGGGGGGGGGATTGGGGGTGGGTGGAGGTGGTCACAGAGGTTTTGGGGTGCCACGGGGTGAGGGATTGGGGTGCTGGGGGGGTATGTTTTTGGGGTGCTGTGGGGGGGCAGTTGGGATGGGGGGGGGGCCATGCAGGAGATGGGGGTGCCGTGGGCTGCAGCGGGTGGGGGTGCCGGCAGCGGGGGGGCGGGTGGTGGGGACCATCTCCACCCCCCCCAACCCCCCCCGATTTTGGGGGTGCCCCCACCCACCAGCACCACCAGGTCGACGCCGGCCTGCACCAGCAGGTCGAGGCGGTACTTGTCGTCCTCCCGCGTGCCCACGGCCGCCCCACACAGCAGCTGCTTCCGCCCGTCCTTGGAGGCGTTGGGGTGCTCCCGGTTCTTCTTCAGGTCCGTGCGGGCGATGATGGCCACCAGCTCGTCGCTGTCGTTGACGATGGGCAGCTTCCCTGGGGACAAGCGGGGACAGCAGCGGGGGGGTGGAGGCGGCGCCAAGGGTGGGGTGGGGTGGAGGGGACCCAAGGGACAGGGTGGGGTGGAGGTGACCCAAGGGATGGGGTGGGGTGGAGGTGCCACCAGGGATGGGGTGGGGTGGAGGTAACCCAAGGGATGGGGGGACGTGGAGGTGACCCAAGGGACAGGGTGGGGTGGAGGGGACCCAAGGGATGGGGTGACATGGAGGTGCCACCAGGGATGGGGTGGGGTGGAGGGGACCCAAGGGATGGGGTGGCATCCAGGTGACCTCAAGGGATGGGGTGATATGGAGGTGCCACCAGGGATGGGGGGACGTGGAGGTGACCCAAGGGATGGGGGGACGTGGAGGTGACCCAAGGGATGGGGTGATATGGAGGTGCCACCAGGGATGGGGTGGGGTGGAGGTGACGCAAGGGATGGGGGGACGTGGAGGGGACCCAAGGGCTGGGGTGGCATCCAGGTGAGCTCAAGGGATGGGGGACGTGGAGGTGACCCAAGGGACAGGGTGGGGTGGAGGTGACCCAAGGGCTGGGGTGGCATCCAGGTGACCTCAAGGGATGGGGTGATATGGAGGTGCCACCAGGGATGGGGTGATGTGGAGGTGCCACCAGGGATGGGGGGACGTGGAGGTGACACAAGGGCTGGGGTGGGGTGGAGGTGACCTCAAGGGATGGGGTGGCATCAAGGTGAGCTCAAGGGATGGGGGGACGTGGAGGTGACCCAAGGGACAGGGTGGGGTGGAGGTGACCCAAGGGATGGGGTGACATGGAGGTGCCACCAGGGATGGGGTGGGGTGGAGGTGCCACCAGGGATGGGGTGGCATCCAGGTGACCTCAAAGGATGGGGTGATATAGAGGTGCCACCAGGGATGGGGGAACGTGGAGGTGACACAAGGGCTGGGGTGGGGTGGAGGTGACCTCAAGGGATGGGGTGGCATCAAGGTGAGCTCAAGGGATGGGGGGACGTGGAGGTGACCCAAGGGACAGGGTGGGGTGGAGGGGACCCAAGGGATAGGCGATATGGAGGTGACCCAAGGGATGGGGTGGGGTGGAGATGACCCAAGGGATGGGGGGACGTGGAGGTGACGCAAGGGCTGGGGTGGCGTCAAGGTGACCTCAAGGGATGGGGTGATGTGGAAGTGCCACCAGGGATGGGGGGACGTGGAGGTGACCCAAGGGCTGGGGTGATGTGGAGATGACCCAAGGGATGGGGTGACATGGAGGTGCCACCAGGGATGGGGTGGTGTGGAGATGACCCAAGGGCTGGGGTGGCATCAAGGTGAGCTCAAGCGATGGAGTGATGTGGAGGTGACCCCAGGGATGGGTGACATGGAGGTGACCCCAAGAGATGGGGATGGGGTGACATGGAGGTGACCCCAGGGATGGTGGCGGGTGACGCGGTGGCGCTGGCGGGGCGTGGCCGTACCCTTCTTGCTGCGCTGGAGGATCTCGTTGGCTTCTTTGAGGGTGACACCGGCCGGAGCCACCACCAGGTCATTGCGTTTTGTCATCACCTGCGGGGCCACCGTCACCCCCACTGTCACCGTCACCACCATCACCCTCACCCCCCTCACTGTCACCGTCACCATCACTGTCACCCTCATCCTCATCTTCGTCCTCACCACCACTCACCGCCATTGTCACCCCCACCATCACTGTCACTGTCACCGTCACCGGGAGGCAGTGGGGGGCCCGGGGCCACCATGGGCTGCCCCACTTGGCCATTGGCCTGGAGTGACCCAGCCGGCCCCACATCCCGCCCCACTCCTCCATCCCTGCCCCACATCCAACCTCTGCCCCACGTCCCACCAACATCCTCCAGCCCTCCCCATCCCACGTCCCACCTCTGCCCCACATCCCACCAACGTCCTCCAACCCCCCCCCACTTCTCCACCTCTGCCCCACATGCCATTGATGTCCTCCATCCCTCTCCATTCCATTCCTCCACCCCTGCCCCATGTCCCACCTCTACCCCACATCCCACCTTGGCCCCACATCCCACCAACGTCCTCCATCCCTCCCCATCCCACATCTCCACCCCTGCCCCACCTCCCACCTCTGCCCCACACCCCATCTATGTTCTCCAACCCTCCCCATCCCACCTCCCACCTCCACCCCATGTCCCACCAACGTCCTCCAGTCCTCCACATCCCACTCCTGCCCCACATCCCACCTCCGCCCCACGTCCCACCTACATCCTCCAACCCTGCCCATCCCACCTCCCACCTCTACCCCACACCCCACCTTGGCCCCACAGCCCACCAACGTTCCCCAACCCTCCCCATCCCACCTCCCACCTCCACCCCATGTCCCACCAACGTCCTCCAGTCCTCCACATCCCACTCCTGCCCCACATCCCACTTCCACCCCATGTCCCACCAACGTCCTCCAGTCCTCCACATCCCATGTCCCACCTCCGCCCCACGTCCCACCTACATCCTCCAACCCTGCCCATCCCACCTCCCACCTCTACCCCACACCCCACCTTGGCCCCACAGCCCACCAACGTTCCCCAGCCCTCCCCATCCCACCTCTGCCCCACAGCCCACCAACGTTCCCCAACCCTCCCCATCCCATGCCCCACCTCCACCCCATGTCCCATCTATGTTCCCCAGCCCTCCCCGTCCCACCTCCCACCTCTGCCCCACACCCCACCTTGGCCCCACAGCCCACCAGCGGTCCCCGACCTGCGCCAGGCGGGTGCCGTGGTCCCTCTCGGCGAGGAAGTCGATGTCGCGGGAGGTGACCATGCCCTCCAGCTTGCTGCCCATGCGGCCCGTCTGGGTGACGGGGACCCCCGAGAAGCCGTGACGCATTTTGGCCTCCCACACGTCCCCCACCGTCTGCGTGGGGCTCATCACCACCGGGTCCGTGATGAAGCCCTGCTCGAATTTCTTGGGGGGGGACACACACACACCCCACATGTGGGACCAGCAGGGCGCAGGCAGCAGGTTTGGGGGGGACACCCCACGTCCCACCAACACCCTCCAACCCTCCCCGTCCCACCTCCCACCTCTGCCCCACGTCCCACCCACGTCCTCCAACCCTCCCCACCCCACCTCCCATCTCTGCCCCACATCCCACCAACGTCCTCCAACCCTCCCCGTCCCACCTCCCACCTCCACCCCACCTCCCACCTCTGCCCCACACCCCACCAACGTCCTCCAACCCTCTCCATCCCACCTCCCACCTCCACCCCACGTCCCACCTCCGCCCCATGTCCCATCTCCACTCCATGTCCCACCAACATCCTCCAACCCTCCCCGTCCCACCTCCCACCTCCACCCCACGTCCCACCTCCACCCCACGTCCCACCTCCACCCCACGTCCCACCAACGTCCTCCAACCCTCCCCGTCCCACCTCCCACCTCCACCCCACGTCCCACCTCCACCCCATGTCCCACCAACATCCTCCAACCCTCCCCACCCCACCTCCCACCTCTGCCCCACACCCCACCAACGTCCTCCAACCCTCCCCATCCCACATCCCACCTCTGACCCACATCCCACCAATGTCCTCCAGTCCTCCCCATCCCACTTCCCCACTCCTGCCCCACATCCCACCTCCACCCCGCACCCCACCAACGTCCTCCAACCCTCCCCATCCCACCTCCCACCTCTACCCCACGTCCCACCAACGTCCTCCAACCCTCCGCATCCCACTTCTCCACTCCTGCCCCACATCCCACCTCCACCCCGTGTCCCGCATGGGGTGGGGGGTATTTTATTTGGAGGGACCCCCCCCTTACCTTCACCTTGCGCACCTCGTTGGCCTGGAACTCGGGGGTGCAGTTGTGGTGGATGATGCCGATGCCGCCCATCAACTGGGGGGGGGGGGCAATGGTTGGGGGGGGGTCCCATATGTAAAGGGGTGGGGACCCCCCTTGGGGGTGGGCAACCCCCTCACCCTGCATCCGTGACCCCCCCCTTCACCATGTGTCGTCCCCCCCCCATGTCCCCGTGTCCCCCTGACCCCCTGGGGGTGGGCACCCCCCCTCCCTTCACCCATGACCCCCCCTCCCCCCCCCGCTCCTGACCCCCCAACCCACTTGGGGGGGGGGGTCACCCCCTCCCCTTTATCCCCCCCCCACATGTCCCCCTGCACCCACCTTGGGGTGGGCACCCCCCAACCCAGCACCCCTGCCCCCCTCCCCCCCCCCCCCCCCGGGTGCCCCCCCCGTGTCCCCCCCCCGCTCACGGCCATGGCGATGGCCATGTCGGCCTCGGTGACGGTGTCCATGGGGGAGGAGATGAGGGGGGTCTTCAGGGTGATCTTACGGGTCAGCGCCGACGTCAGGTCCTGGGGGGGGGCACACACCCTTCTCCCTCCTGACCCCCCCACGGGGACACCCTCCCCCCCCTCCCCCAGCCCGGCCGGCTCCCTGCCCACCCCCACGCTGGGGGGGCCCGGGGGTGGCACAGGGGACATCACCCTCCCCCCCTCCACCAGTGCACCCCAAAAAATGCTGGGGGGGGGGGGGGGGGCGTGTGTGTGTGTGTCCCCCCACTGCGGGGGGGCACTGGGTGGTCACCCTGGGGGGGATGGGGACATCATCCTGGGGGGGGGGATGGGGATGTCACCCTGGGGGGGATGGGGGTGACACCCGGGGGGGGGGGGGCGGGGATGTCACCCTGGGGGGGCATATAGGGACACCAGCCCGGGGGGGGGCATAGGGACGTCACTCCAGGGGGTGACAGGACAGACATGGCACCCGGGGGGGGGGGGATGTCACCCTGGGGGGGAACAGGGACATCATCCTGGGGGGGTTCATAGGGACATCAGCCCGGGGGGGGCATAGGGATGACCCCCGGGGGGGGGGGGGGGGGCACAGGGATGTCACCCTTGGGGGGCTCAGACGTCACTCTGGGGGGGGCACAGGGATGTCAACCCAGGGGGGATGACAGGGACGTCACCCGGGGGGGGACAGGGACGTCACCCGGGGGGGGACAGGGACATCAGCTGGGGGGGGGGGGACAGGGACGTCACCCGGGGGGGGACAGGACTCACCACCTCGTCGGCGGTGAAGTCGATGAAGCCGGGGAGGATGAGGAAGTCACTGGGGGGGGGGACACCCACAGGGCTGTCACCATGGCCACCACCCCCCCAGACACGTGTCACCCCAACACCCCCCCCCGAGTGACTCAGCCCCACGCCGGGGGGGGGGGACACGTCCCGAGGGGACACCTGAGCCGGGGGGTCCCATGGGAGCCCTCACCCCATCCAGGCCATGGGGGGGGGGGGACACGGTGGGTGGCTCCATGGGGACAATGGTGACGGGGGACACCTGATGCCATCCAGGCCATGGGGTTGGGGTGGGGACAGCAGGGCTGGGGTGGGGACATCTAAGGTGGGATGGGGACATCTGAGGTGGGATGGGGACACCAAGGTGGAATGGGGACACCCAAGGTGGCCCCATGGGGACACCAGTGCCTGGGGACTCTTGATGCCATGCTGGCCATGGGGCTGCAATGGGGACAGCAGAGCTGGGGTGGGGACACTGGTGGTGGATTGGGGACATCCATGGTGGGATGAGGGCACCAAGGTGGCCCCATGGGGACGATGTTGCCTGGGGACCCCTGATCCCATGCCAGCCATGGGACAGGGATGAGGACAGCAGGACTGGGGTGAGGACACCCAAGGTGGGATGGGGACACCAAGGTGGGATGGGGACACCCAAGGTGGCCCCATGGGGACACCGGTGATGGGGGACACCTGATGCAATGCTGGCCATGAGGCTGCAATGGGGACAGCAGAGCTGGGGTGGGGACACTGGTGGTGGATTGGGGACACTCAAGCTGGGATGGGGGACAGCACAGCTGGGATGGGGACACCAAGGTGGGATGAGAACATCCAAGGTGGGATGAGGCCACCAAGGTGGCCCCATGGGGACGATGTTGCCTGGGGACTCCCAATCCCATGCCGGCCATGGGGTGGGGATGGGGACAGCAGAGCTGGGCTGGGGACACTGGTGACGGACTGGGGACACCCACGGTGGGATGGGGACACCCAAGGTAGCCCCATGGGGACAATGGTGACTGGGGACACCTGATGCCATCCAGGCCATGGGGTTGGGATAGGGACAGCAGAGCTGGGCTGGGGACACTGGTGGTGGGGTGGGGACACCCAAGGTAGGATGGGGACAACTAAGGTGGCCCCATGGGGACAGCAGTGCCCAGAGAGCCCTGATCCCATAGAGGCCATGGGGCTGGGCTGGGGATGGCAGAGCTGGCTGGGGACAGTGGTGGTGCACTGGAGACAGTGGTGGTCAACTGGGGACACTGGTGGTGGGGTGGGGACATGCTGGGTGGGATGGGGACACCTGAGGTGGCCCCATGGGGACAGTGGTGCCCACAAGGCTCTGATCCCATAGAGGCTATAGGGCTGGACTGGAGACAGCAGAGCTGGACTGGGGACACTGGTGGCAGGGTGGGGACACTGGTGGTGGGGTGGGGACACTGGTGGTGGGGTGGGGACACCGGGGGGTCGGGGGGGGCAGCCGTACTTGTAGGTGAGGCCGTCGGAGGTGGCGAAGAGCTGCTGGGCGGTGAGCCCGTCCTCGGGCACGTAGCCGGTGCCCCCGCTGATCAGGTAGTCGGCCATACTGCGGGATGGGGGGGGGCACTGGGACCCCCCCCCCCGGCACCGGCACCCACACCCGGACACCCCCCCCCAGCACCGGGACCACCACCCGCACTGGGACCCCCACCCACATCAGGACCCCAACCAGGATCGGGACCCCCCCCCCTACACCGGAACCCCCTCAGAGGACCAGGACCCACACCTACACCGGGACCCCCCCCCGGAACTGGGACCCCCCCACCAACACCGAGACCCCCCCTGTACCGAGACCCACACCCGGAACCCAGACCCCCCCCAGCACCGGGACCCCCCCCAGGACCCCCCCCCACGGGACCCCCACCTGCACCGGGACCCCCCGGGACCGAGACCCCCCCCTGCACCGGGACCACCCCCCACGACCGGCCCCCCCCGGGACTGGGCCCCCCCAACGGGGGACTACCCCCCCTGCACCGGGCCCCCCCCGGCACCCGGGCCCCCCTACGGGACCGGGACTCCCACCCACACCAGGACACCCCCCTGCACAGGGACCCCCACCCCGGAACACCCCCGGACCCCCCCTGCACCGGGACCCCCTCCAGGACCCCCCCCGGGAGCCCCACCCACACCGGACTGGGACCCCCCCCCCCCGCAACCCCCTTTTCACCGGGACCCCCCCTCGGGACTCGCACCCACACCGGGTCCCCCCCTGCACCGGGACCCCCCCCCGCAACCGAGACCCCCCCCCTGCACCGGGACCACCCCCCACGACCGGACCCCTCCCGGACCGGGCCCCCCCCAACGGAAGACTACCCCCCCTGCACCGGGACCCCCCCAGGACCGGGACCCCCCCCCAGGATCCCCCCCGCGAGCCCCACCCACACCGGACCCCCCCCGCAACCCCCCCGGGTCCCCCCTGCACCGGGCCCCCCCCCGGAACCCACACCCACACCGGGACCCCCCCCAGGACCGGGAGCCCCCCCCGGACCCCCCTCCGGGACCCTCACCCACACCGGGACCCCCCCGGGATCGGGACCCCCCCCCCCCGCACCGGGACCCCCACAGCCCCCCCGGAACCCCCTCCCGGGACCCCCCCCCAGCACCGGGACCCCCCCCCCGCACCCCCGTCTGCACTGCCCGGGGGGTCCCGGGGGGGTCCCGGGGCGTTGCGGTGCCGGTGCCCGCAGCGGCCCCGGCGCAGGGCGTGGCAGGGGGCGTGGCAAAGGGGCGTGGCGTGGCAAAGGGGCGTGGCGACACCGCCCCAAGGGGCGGGACCGAGACCGGGACCGACCGCCGCAGCCCCCCCTCTCCCAGTCTGCCCCAGCGCCTCCCAGTGCCCCCCCTTCCGCCGCCTCCCAGTCTGCTCCAGCGCCTCCCAGTGCCCCCCCTACCGCCCAGCATCCCCCAGTACCGCCCCCCGCCTCCCAGTAACCCCCCCGCATCCCCCAGTGCCCTCCCCACGCGGCCCAGTAACACAGCCCCCCCCCATCCCACAGCCTCCAGTAACTTCCAGGAACACCCCCCCATCATTACAGCCCCCCCAGGCCCCAGTAAACCCCCAGTACCCCCCCCCGCTGCCTCATCATCCCCAGTAACCTCCCAGTGCCCCCCCCTACGCTGCTGCCTTCCCATTACCCAGTGCCCCCCCCCCATCCACCACTACCCCCCCGGTGGTGCTCCCCTGGGCCCCAGTAACCCCCAGTACACCCCCAACTCCCAGTAGCCCCCCAGTACCCCCCCATCTCCCAGTAACCCCCCTGTATCTCCCCAGTGCCCCCCCAGTGCTGCTCCTCCAGGCCCCAGTACCACGCCAGTACCCCCCCCATCCCCCAGTAACCCCCACCGCCGCCACCCCATCTCCCAATAATCCCCCATCCCCCCCAATCCCCCAGTTCCCCCCCACCGCCACCCCACCATCCCCCAGTAACCCCCGAGTTCCCCCCATCCCCCCCAATCCCCCAGTACCCCCCCACCGCTGCCCCTCCGTCCCCCAGTACCCCCCCCATCTCCCAGTAACCCCCCATTTCCCCCCCAATCCCCCCACCGCTGCCCCCCCATCTCCCAGCAACCCCCCAGTTCCCCCCCCGCCGCCTCCCTCCCCATCCCCCAGTAACCCCCCAGTACCCCCCCAGTGCACCCCTCCCGCCGCCCCCACACCTCCCAGTAACCCCCCAGTCCCCCCCCAGTCCTTCCCCCCCCCCCCCCAGTAACTCCACCCAGTACCTGGGCTCCCCCTCGCCCATGGCGCTGAGCGCCGGAGCGGGGGGCGGGGCCGGGGGGCGGGGCGGGGTTTCCCTCTCCCCGCCCACTTGCCCGCCCACCGACCACGCCCCCCGCTCCGGAGGCCACGCCCCCTGCGCCAGCCCCGCCCGCGGACGCGCTTCTGCGCTTACATCTCTCCGGGGGTGTGTGTGTCCCCTTTTTTGGGGTACCCCCCCTTTCTTTGGGGTGTCCCCCCCGCTTTGGGTGACCCCCCCCCGCCTCTGGGTGCCCCCCTTGGCCTTTGGGCGATTCCCCCTTTTTTGGGGTGCCCCCCTTTTTTTGGGGTTCCCCCCCTTTACCTTCGTGCCCCCCCCCCGCTTTGGGTGCCCCCCCTTTTTTTAGGTGCCCCCCCCAGACTTAGCGTTTGGGTGCCCCCCCTCTACCTTTTTTGGGGTGCTCCCCTTTTTTTGGGGTGCCCCCCCCGGCTCTGGGTGCCCCCCTTTACCTTGGGTGCCCCCCCTTTTTTGGGTGCCCCCCTCTAGCTTTGGGTGCCCCCCTTTCTTTTTGGGGGCGCTCCCCTCCTTTTTTTTGGGGTGTCCCCCCTTTTTAGGGGTGCCCCCCTTTACCTTGGGCGCCCCCCCCGGCTTTGGGTCCTCCCTTCTTTTGGGTGCCCCTCCCCCCGCTTTGGGTGCCCCCCCGTTGCTTTGGGTGCCCCCCCCCCCCCCCCCCGACTATACATTTGTGCTCCCCCATCCCCCATTTTTAGGTGCCCCCCCCCCCTTTTTTTTAGGCTCCTCTCCCTCGGGTGCCCCCCCCCCCCCCCAGTTTCCACGCACACGGGTGCTACTGGGACACCCCCCCCCCCCCTCCCAACTGGGTGCCTGTTTATGCCCTTCGTTAACCGCCCGCTAACGAGGCCCGGCGGGACGCGGGCAGGAAAACAGCTCCTGCCTGCACCCTGCCTGCACCCTGCCTGCACCCTGCCTGCACCCTGCCTGCACCCTGCCTGCTCCAGGGGGGGGGACACACCCCAGGGACACCCCCCCCCCCCCCAAAAAAGTGGGTGCTCAGCACCCAGCAGCCCCGCCCCCCCCTTCCCCCGGCACTGGGATTAGCCATAATCCGCCCCCGCAGGCGGCAAGGTCACAGGGCACACGCGTGTGCAAGGCCGGGGACGGCACGGCACACGCGTGTGTAGGGGCAGATGGGACGTGGGAAGACGTGCGTGCAGCGATGGACACGCCGGGGGGCACACGCGTGTGTAAGGCCGGGCACGCATGTGCGTGCAGGGCCAGCCACGTCGGGAACACGCGTGTGTAGGGGCAGGGATGCCAGGGGCACACGTGTGTGCAAGGCCGGGCATGTCAGGGCACACACACATGTGTAGGGCCAAACACGCCAGCAGCACACGCGTGTGCAAGGCCGGGCAAGTCAGGGCACACGTATGTGTGTAGGGGCAGGCATGCGGGGGGAACACGTGTGTGCAAGGCTGGGCACATCAGGGCACACACGTGTGTGTGTGGGGGGGCCAGACACACCAGGGACACACGTGTGTGCAGGGCCAAGCATGTCAGGGCACACACGCGTGTGTAACGCCAGACGCTGGGGCACACGCATGCACGTGTGTGCGTGTGCGAGGCCACATGCCCGCCGAGGCACACGCGTGTGCAAGGCAGTGTGCACGCCAGGGCACACGCACGTGCACGGCGGCCGTGTCCCCAAGTGTGGGGCGCTCACGCGTGTTCACGCATGACATGGGGACCCCCCACTCCAGGGAACATCCCCCCCCCCAAATCCCCCACGGAGCAGCCCCTCCCCCACGGTACTACCCCCCCCCCCCACGGCACAGAGCCCCCCGCGCCCCCTCCCCCCGTTATGACCCCCCCCCCCGGCACAGCCCCCCACGCCCCCCACCCCGGCACAGGCCCCCCCCACGAACAGCCCCCCCCGGCACAGAGCCCCCTACACCCTCTCCCCACGTTATGACCCCCCCCCGGCACAGCCCCCCACGACCCCCCCCCGGCAAAGCCCCCCCCGGCACAGCCCGCCGACGGCACAGCCCCCCACGACCCCCCCCACGGCACAGAGCCCCCGCGAAGAGCCCCCCACGGCACATCCCCCCCCCCCCCCCGAACACCCCCCCCACGGCACAGACCCCCCCACGCCCCCTCCCCACGGCACAGTCCACCCGCGAAGAGCCCCTCCCCGCCGCCCCCACGCCACAGCCCCCCGTCCCGAACAGCCCCCCGACGGCACAGCCCCCCACGCCCCCCCCCCCCGGCACTTCCCCCCCCCACGAACAGCCCCCCCACGGCACAGAGCCCCCCCCGCCCCTTCCCCACGTTATGACACCCCCCCCCGGCACAGCCCCCCACGCCCTCCCCCCGCACAGCCCCCCCGACGGCACAGCCCCCCATGAACCCCCCCCCCCCCCGGCACAGCCCCCCCGCGAAGAGCCCCCCCCGCCCCCCCCCCGCCCCTACCTGCCCTCCTGCCCCCCCGCAGCAGTCGGGCGCTGCAGCGCTGCGCCGCCGTCTCGTGTCCGTGTCCCGCGTGGGGGACCCCCACATCGGGGGGGGACCGCGTGGGGGAGTCGGGGGGGGCCTCCATGGAGGGGGGGGGGTGTGGATTGGGGGGGGGTCACCCGTGGACGGACGGGGGGGGCTGTTTTGGGGGGGGGGGGGCGAGTCCCCGTGGGGCGCCCGTGGGGCCGGCGGGGGCCGACCGCTCCGGCTGCTCCGTCCGCGGG
>NW_028127423.1:0-36222 GCF_965231255.1 Vanellus vanellus
CACAGCAAAGGTGCCAGCGGGGAAAAGTGATGCTGGTCCTCACTGCCTCCTGGAACCCCCTTCAAATGCCCCAGACAATTTGGCCCTCTCTGCTTTCCTGAGGACTCTATCCTCAAAAGCACCTTTTTTCACTTTCGGCACTCTCTGGAGCAAAAAAGACAAACGTCCAGCTTTTGCTGCCACAGCAAAGGTGCCAGCGGGGAAAAGTGATGCTGGTCCTCACTGCCTCCTGGAACCCCTTCAAATGCCCCAGACAATTTGGCCCTCTCTGCTTTCCTGAGGACTTTATCCTCAAAAGCACCTTTTTTCACTTTCGGCGCTCTCTGGAGCAAAAAAGACAAACGTCCAGCTTTTGCTGCCACAGCAAAGGTGCCAGCGGGGAAAAGTGATGCTGGTCCTCACTGCCTCCTGGAACCCCTTCAAATGCCCCAGACAATTTGGCCCTCTCTGCTTTCCTGAGGACTCTATCCTCAAAAGCACCTTTTTTCACTTTCGGCGCTGTCTGGAGCAAAAAAGACAAACCGTCCAGCTTTTGCTGCCACAGCAAAGGTGCCAGCGGGGAAAAGTGATGCTGGTCCTCACTGCCTCCTGGAACCCCTTCAAATGCCCCAGACAATTTGGCCCTCTCTGCTTTCCTGCGCACTCTATCCGCAAAAGCACCTTTTTTCACTTTCAGCGCTCTCTGGAGCAAAAAAGACAAACGTCCAGCTTTTGCTGCCACAGCAAAGGTGCCAGCGGGGAAAAGTGATGCTGGTCCTCACTGCCTCCTGGAACCCCTTCAAATGCCCCAGACAATTTGGCCCTCTCTGCTTTCCTGAGGACTTTATCCTCAAAAGCACCTTTTTTCACTTTCGGCGCTCTCTGGAGCAAAAAAGACAAACGTCCAGCTTTTGCTGCCACAGCAAAGGCGCCAGCGGGGAAAAGTGATGCTGGTCCTCACTGCCTCTTGGAACCCCCTTCAAATGCCCCAGACAATTTGGCCCTCTCTGCTTTCCTGAGGACTCTATCCTCAAAAGCACCTTTTTTCACTTTCGGCGCTGTCTGGAGCAAAAAAGACAAACGTCCAGCTTTTGCTGCCACAGCAAAGGTGCCAGCGGGGAAAAGTGATGCTGGTCCTCACTGCCTCTTGGAACCCCTTCAAATGCCCCAGACAATTTGGCCCTCTCTGCTTTCCTGAGGACTCTATCCTCAAAAGCACCTTTTTTCACTTTCGGCGCTCTCTGGAGCAAAAAAGACAAACGTCCAGCTTTTGCTGCCACAGCAAAGGTGCCAGCGGGGAAAAGTGATGCTGGTTCTCACTGCCTCCTGGAACCCCTTCAAATGCCCCAGACAATTTGGCCCTCTCTGCTTTCCTGAGGACTCTATCCTCAAAAGCACCTTTTTTCACTTTCGGCACTCTCTGGAGCAAAAAAGACAAACGTCCAGCTTTTGCTGCCACAGCAAATGTGCCAGCGGGGAAAAGTGATGCTGGTCCTCACTGCCTCCTGGAACCCCTTCAAATGCCCCAGACAATTTTGCCCTTTCTGCTTTCCTGCGCACTCTATCCGCAAAAGCACCTTTTTTCACTTTCGGCGCTGTCTGGAGCAAAAAAGACAAACGTCCAGCTTTTGCTGCCACAGCAAAGGTGCCAGCGGGGAAAAGTGATGCTGGTCCTCACTGCCTCCTGGAACCCCTTCAAATGCCCCAGACAATTTGGCCCTCTCTGCTTTCCTGAGGACTCTATCCTCAAAAGCACCTTTTTTCACTTTCGGCGCTGTCTGGAGCAAAAAAGACAAACGTCCAGCTTTTGCTGCCACAGCAAAGGTGCCAGCGGGGAAAAGTGATGCTGGTCCTCACTGCCTCCTGGAACCCCTTCAAATGCCCCAGACAATTTGGCCCTCTCTGCTTTCCTGAGGACTCTATCCTCAAAAGCACCTTTTTTCACTTTCGGCGCTCTCTGGAGCAAAAAAGACAAACGTCCAGCTTTTGCTGCCACAGCAAAGGTGCCAGCGGGGAAAAGTGATGCTGGTCCTCACTGCCTCCTGGAACCCCTTCAAATGCCCCAGACAATTTGGCCCTCTCTGCTTTCCTGAGGACTCTATCCTCAAAAGCACCTTTTTTCACTTTCAGCGCTCTCTGGAGCAAAAAAGACAAACGTCCAGCTTTTGCTGCCACAGCAAAGGTGCCAGCGGGGAAAAGTGATGCTGGTTCTCACTGCCTCCTGGAACCCCTTCAAATGCCCCAGACAATTTGGCCCTCTCTGCTTTCCTGAGGACTCTATCCTCAAAAGCACCTTTTTTCACTTTCGGCGCTCTCTGGAGCAAAAAAGACAAACGTCCAGCTTTTGCTGCCACAGCAAAGGTGCCAGCGGGGAAAAGTGATGCTGGTCCTCACTGCCTCCTGGAACCCCTTCAAATGCCCCAGACAATTTGGCCCTCTCTGCTTTCCTGAGCACTCTATCCTCAAAAGCACCTTTTTTCACTTTCGGCGCTGTCTGGAGCAAAAAAGACAAACGTCCAGCTTTTGCTGCCACAGCAAAGGTGCCAGCGGGGAAAAGTGATGCTGGTCCTCACTGCCTCCTGGAACCCCGTCAAATGCCCCAGACAATTTGGCCCTCTCTGCTTTCCTGAGGACTTTGTCCTCAAAAGCACCTTTTTTCACTTTCGGCGCTGTCTGGAGCAAAAAAGACAAACGTCCAGCTTTTGCTGCCACAGCAAAGGTGCCAGCGGGGAAAAGTGATGCTGGTCCTCACTGCCTCCTGGAACCCCTTCAAATGCCCCAGACAATTTGGCCCTCTCTGCTTTCCTGAGGACTCTATCCTCAAAAGCACCTTTTTTCTCTTTCGGCGCTCTCTGGAGCAAAAAAGACAAACGTCCAGCTTTTGCTGCCACAGCAAAGGTGCCAGCGGGGAAAAGTGATGCTGGTTCTCACTGCCTCCTGGAACCCCTTCAAATGCCCCAGACAATTTGGCCCTCTCTGCTTTCCTGAGGACTCTATCCTCAAAAGCACCTTTTTTCACTTTCGGCGCTGTCTGGAGCAAAAAAGACAAACGTCCAGCTTTTGCTGCCACAGCAAAGGTGCCAGCGGGGAAAAGTGATGCTGGTTCTCACTGCTTCCTGGAACCCCTTCAAATGCCCCAGACAATTTGGCCCTCTCAGCTTTCCTGAGCACTCTATCCTCAAAAGCACCTTTTTTCACTTTCGGCGCTCTCTGGAGCAAAAAAGACAAACGTCCAGCTTTTGCTGCCACAGCAAAGGTGCCAGCGGGGAAAAGTGATGCTGGTCCTCACTGCCTCCTGGAACCCCTTCAAATGCCCCAGACAATTTGGCCCTCTCTGCTTTCCTGAGGACTTTATCCTCAAAAGCACCTTTTTTCACTTTCGGCGCTCTCTGGAGCAAAAAAGACAAACGTCCAGCTTTTGCTGCCACAGCAAAAGTGACAGCCGGGAAAAGTGATGCTGGTCCTCACTGCCTCCTGGAACCCCTTCAAATGCCCCAGACAATTTGGCCCTCTCTGCTTTCCTGAGGACTCTATCCTCAAAAGCACCTTTTTTCACTTTCGGCGCTCTCTGGAGCAAAAAAGACAAACGTCCAGCTTTTGCTGCCACAGCAAAGGTGCCAGCGGGGAAAAGTGATGCTGGTTCTCACTGCCTCCTGGAACCCCTTCAAATGCCCCAGACAATTTGGCCCTCTCTGCTTTCCTGAGGACTCTATCCTCAAAAGCACCTTTTTTCACTTTCGGCGCTGTCTGGAGCAAAAAAGACAAACGTCCAGCTTTTGCTGCCACAGCAAAGGTGCCAGCGGGGAAAAGTGATGCTGGTCCTCACTGCCTCCTGGAACCCCTTCAAATGCCCCAGACAATTTGGCCCTCTCTGCTTTCCTGAGGACTCTATCCTCAAAAGCACCTTTTTTCACTTTCGGCGCTCTCTGGACCAAAAAAGACAAACGTCCAGCTTTTGCTGCCACAGCAAAGGTGCCAGCGGGGAAAAGTGATGCTGGTCCTCACTGCCTCCTGGAACCCCTTCAAATGCCCCAGACAATTTGGCCCTCTCTGCTTTCCTGAGGACTCTATCCTCAAAAGCACCTTTTTTCACTTTCGGCGCTGTCTGGAGCAAAAAAGACAAACGTCCAGCTTTTGCTGCCACAGCAAAGGTGCCAGCGGGGAAAAGTGATGCTGGTCCTCACTGCCTCCTGGAACCCCTTCAAATGCCCCAGACAATTTGGCCCTCTCTGCTTTCCTGAGGACTCTATCCTCAAAAGCACCTTTTTTCACTTTCGGCGCTCTCTGGACCAAAAAAGACAAACGTCCAGCTTTTGCTGCCACAGCAAAGGTGCCAGCGGGGAAAAGTGATGCTGGTCCTATCTGCCTCCTGGAACCCCTTCAAATGCCCCAGACAATTTGGCCCTCTCTGCTTTCCTGAGGACTCTATCCTCAAAAGCACCTTTTTTCACTTTCGGCGCTCTCTGGAGCAAAAAAGACAAACGTCCAGCTTTTGCTGCCACAGCAAAGGTGCCAGCGGGGAAAAGTGATGCTGGTTCTCACTGCCTCCTGGAACCCCTTCAAATGCCCCAGACAATTTGGCCCTCTCTGCTTTCCCGAGGACTCTATCCTCAAAAGCACCTTTTTTCACTTTCGGCGCTGTCTGGAGCAAAAAAGACAAACGTCCAGCTTTTGCTGCCACAGCAAAGGTGCCAGCGGGGAAAAGTGATGCTGGTTCTCACTGCCTCCTGGAACCCCTTCAAATGCCCCAGACAATTTGGCCCTCTCTGCTTTCCTGAGGACTCTATCTGCAAAAGCACCTTTTTTCACTTTCGGCGCTGTCTGGAGCAAAAAAGACAAACGTCCAGCTTTTGCTGCCACAGCAAAAGTGCCAGCGGGGAAAAGTGATGCTGGTCCTCACTGCCTCCTGGAACCCCTTCAAATGCCCCAGACAATTTGGCCCTCTCTGCTTTCCTGAGGACTCTATCCTCAAAAGCACCTTTTTTCACTTCCGGCGCAGTCTGGAGCAAAAAAGACAAACGTCCAGCTTTTGCTGCCACAGCAAAGGTGCCAGCGGGGAAAAGTGATGCTGGTCCTCACTGCCTCCTGGAACCCCTTCAAATGCCCCAGACAATTTGGCCCTCTCTGCTTTCCTGAGGACTTTATCCTCAAAAGCAGCTTTTTTCACTTTCGGCGCTCTCTGGAGCAAAAAAGACAAACGTCCAGCTTCTGCTGCCACAGCAAGGGTGCCAGCGGGGAAAAGTGATGCTGGTCCTCACTGCCTCCTGGAACCCCTTCAAATGCCCCAGACAATTTGGCCCTCTCTGCTTTCCTGAGGACTCTATCCTCAAAAGCACCTTTTTTCACTTTCGGCGCTCTCTGGAGCAAAAAAGACAAACGTCCAGCTTTTGCTGCCACAGCAAAGGTGCCAGCGGGGAAAAGTGATGCTGGTCCTCACTGCCTCCTGGAACCCCTTCAAATGCCCCAGACAATTTGGCCCTCTCTGCTTTCCTGAGGACTCTATCCTCAAAAGCACCTTTTTTCACTTTCGGCGCTCTCTGGAGCAAAACAGACAAACGTCCAGCTTTTGCTGCCACAGCAAAGGTGCCAGCGGGGAAAAGTGATGCTGGTTCTCACTGCCTCCTGGAACCCCTTCAAATGACCCAGACAATTTGGCCCTTTCTGCTTTCCTGCGCACTCTGTACGCAAAAGCACCTTTTTTCACTTTCGGCGCTGTCTGGAGCAAAAAAGACAAACGTCCAGCTTTTGCTGCCACAGCAAAGGTGCCAGCAGGGAAAAGTGATGCTGGTCCTCACTGCCTCCTGGAACCCCTTCAAATGCCCCAGACAATTTGGCCCTCTCTGCTTTCCTGAGGACTCTATCCTCAAAAGCACCTTTTTTCACTTTCGGCGCTCTCTGGAGCAAAAAAGACAAACGTCCAGCTTTTGCTGCCACAGCAAAGGTGCCAGCGGGGAAAAGTGATGCTGGTCCTCACTGCCTCCTGGAACCCCTTCAAATGCCCCAGACAATTTGGCCCTCTCTGCTTTCCTGAGGACTCTATCCTCAAAAGCACCTTTTTTCACTTTCGGCACTCTCTGGAGCAAAAAAGACAAACGTCCAGCTTTTGCTGCCACAGCAAAGGTGCCAGCGGGGAAAAGTGATGCTGGTCCTCACTGCCTCCTGGAACCCCTTCAAATGCCCCAGACAATTTGGCCCTCTTTGCTTTCCTGAGGACTCTATCCTCAAAAGCACCTTTTTTCACTTTCGGCGCTGTCTGGAGCAAAAAAGACAAACGTCCAGCTTTTGCTGCCACAGCAAAGGTGCCAGCGGGGAAAAGTGATGCTGGTCCTCACTGCCTCCTGGAACCCCTTCAAATGCCCCAGACAATTTGGCCCTCTCTGCTTTCCTGAGGACTCTATCCTCAAAAGCACCTTTTTTCACTTTCGGCGCTGTCTGGAGCAAAAAAGACAAACGTCCAGCTTTTGCTGCCACAGCAAAGGTGCCAGCGGGGAAAAGTGATGCTGGTCCTCACTGCCTCCTGGAACCCCTTCAAATGCCCCAGACAATTTGGCCCTCTCTGCTTTCCTGAGGACTCTATCCTCAAAAGCACCTTTTTTCACTTTCGGCGCTCTCTGGAGCAAAAAAGACAAACGTCCAGCTTTTGCTGCCACAGCAAAGGTGCCAGCGGGGAAAAGTGATGCTGGTCCTCACTGCCTCCTGGAACCCCTTCAAATGCCCCAGACAATTTGGCCCTCTCTGCTTTCCTGAGGACTTTATCCTCAAAAGCACCTTTTTTCACTTTCGGCGCTCTCTGGAGCAAAAAAGACAAACGTCCAGCTTTTGCTGCCACAGCAAAGGTGCCAGCGGGGAAAAGTGATGCTGGTCCTCACTGCCTCCTGGAACCCCTTCAAATGCCCCAGACAATTTGGCCCTCTCTGCTTTCCTGAGGACTCTATCCTCAAAAGCACCTTTTTTCACTTTCGGCGCTCTCTGGAGCAAAAAAGACAAACGTCCAGCTTTTGCTGCCACAGCAAAGGTGCCAGCGGGGAAAAGTGATGCTGGTCCTCACTGCCTCCTGGAACCCCTTCAAATGCCCCTGACAATTTGGCCCTCTCTGCTTTCCTGCGCACTCTATCCGCAAAAGCACCTTTTTTCACTTTCAGCGCTCTCTGGAGCAAAAAAGACAAACGTCCAGCTTTTGCTGCCACAGCAAAGGTGCCAGCGGGGAAAAGTGATGCTGGTCCTCACTGCCTCCTGGAACCCCTTCAAATGCCCCAGACAATTTGGCCCTCTCTGCTTTCCTGAGCACTCTATCCTCAAAAGCACCTTTTTTCACTTTCGGCGCTCTCTGGAGCAAAAAAGACAAACGTCCAGCTTTTGCTGCCACAGCAAAGGTGCCAGCGGGGAAAAGTGATGCTGGTCCTCACTGCCTCTTGGAACCCCTTCAAATGCCCCAGACAATTTGGCCCTCTCTGCTTTCCTGAGGACTCTATCCTCAAAAGCACCTTTTTTCACTTTCGGCGCTGTCTGGAGCAAAAAAGACAAACGTCCAGCTTTTGCTGCCACAGCAAAGGTGCCAGCGGGGAAAAGTGATGCTGGTCCTCACTGCCTCCTGGAACCCCTTCAAATGCCCCAGACAATTTGGCCCTCTCTGCTTTCCTGAGGACTCTATCCTCAAAAGCACCTTTTTTCACTTTCGGCGCTGTCTGGAGCAAAAAAGACAAACGTCCAGCTTTTGCTGCCACAGCAAAGGTGCCAGCGGGGAAAAGTGATGCTGGTCCTCACTGCCTCCTGGAACCCCTTCAAATGCCCCAGACAATTTGGCCCTCTCTGCTTTCCTGCGCACTCTATCCGCAAAAGCACCTTTTTTCACTTTCGGCGCTGTCTGGAGCAAAAAAGACAAACGTCCAGCTTTTGCTGCCACAGCAAAGGTGCCAGCGGGGAAAAGTGATGCTGGTCCTCACTGCCTCCTGGAACCCCTTCAAATGCCCCAGACAATTTGGCCCTCTTTGCTTTCCTGAGCACTCTATCCTCAAAAGCACCTTTTTTCACTTTCGGCGCTCTCTGGAGCAAAAAAGACAAACGTCCAGCTTTTGCTGCCAGAACAAAGGTGCCAGCGGGGAAAAGTGATGCTGGTTCTCACTGCCTCCTGGAACCCCTTCAAATGCCCCAGACAATTTGGCCCTCTCTGCTTTCCTGAGCACTCTATCCTCAAAAGCACCTTTTTTCACTTTCTGCGCTCTCTGGAGCAAAAAAGTCAAACGTCCAGCTTTTGCTGCCACAGCAAAGGTGCCAGCGGGGAAAAGTGATGCTGGTTCTCACTGCCTCCTGGAACCCCTTCAAATGCCCCAGACAATTTGGCCCTCTCTGCTTTCCTGAGGACTCTATCCTCAAAAGCACCTTTTTTCACTTTCGGCGCTCTCTGGAGCAAAAAAGACAAACGTCCAGCTTTTGCTGCCACAGCAAAGGTGCCAGCGGGGAAAAGTGATGCTGGTCCTCACTGCCTCCTGGAACCCCTTCAAATGCCAAAGACAATTTGGCCCTCTCTGCTTTCCTGAGCACTCTATCCTCAAAAGCACCTTTTTTCACTTTCGGCGCTCTCTGGAGCAAAAAAGACAAACGTCCAGCTTTTGCTGCCACAGCAAAGGTGCCAGCGGGGAAAAGTGATGCTGGTCCTCACTGCCTCCTGGAACCCCTTCAAATGCCCCAGACAATTTGGCCCTCTCTGCTTTCCTGAGGACTTTATCCTCAAAAGCACCTTTTTTCACTTTCGGCGCTCTCTGGACCAAAAAAGACAAACGTCCAGCTTTTGCTGCCACAGCAAAGGTGCCAGCGGGGAAAAGTGATGCTGGTCCTCACTGCCTCCTGGAACCCCTTCAAATGCCCCAGACAATTTGGCCCTCTCTGCTTTCCTGAGCACTCTATCCTCAAAATCACCTTTTTTCACTTTCGGCGCTGTCTGGAGCAAAAAAGACAAACGTCCAGCTTTTGCTGCCACAGCAAAGGTGCCAGCGGGGAAAAGTGATGCTGGTTCTCACTGCCTCCTGGAACCCCTTCAAATGCCCCAGACAATTTGGCCCTCTCTGCTTTCCTGAGGACTCTATCCTCAAAAGCACCTTTTTTCACTTTCGGCGCTCTCTGGACCAAAAAAGACAAACGTCCAGCTTTTGCTGCCACAGCAAAGGTGCCAGCGGGGAAAAGTGATGCTGGTTCTCACTGCCTCCTGGAACCCCTTCAAATGCCCCAGACAATTTGGCCCTCTCTGCTTTCCTGAGGACTCTATCTGCAAAAGCACCTTTTTTCACTTTCGGCGCTCTCTGGAGCAAAAAAGACAAACGTCCAGCTTTTGCTGCCACAGCAAAAGTGCCAGCGTGGAAAAGTGATGCTGGTCCTCACTGCCTCCTGGAACCCCTTCAAATGCCCCAGACAATTTGGCCCTCTCTGCTTTCCTGAGGACTCTATCCGCAAAAGCACCTTTTTTCACTTTCGGCGCTCTCTGGGGCAAAAAAGACAAACGTCCAGCTTTTGCTGCCACAGCAAAGGTGCCAGCGGGGAAAAGTGATGCTGGTTCTCACTGCCTCCTGGAACCCCTTCAAATGCCCCAGACAATTTGGCCCTCTCTGCTTTCCTGAGGACTCTATCCTCAAAAGCACCTTTTTTCACCTTCGGCGCAGTCTGGAGCAAAAAAGACAAACGTCCAGCTTTTGCTGCCACAGCAAAGGTGCCAGCGGGGAAAAGTGATGCTGGTCCTCACTGCCTCCTGGAACCCCTTCAAATGCCCCAGACAATTTGGCCCTCTCTGCTTTCCTGAGCACTCTATCCTCAAAAGCACCTTTTTTCACTTTCGGCGCTCTCTGGAGCAAAAAAGACAAACGTCCAGCTCTTGCTGCCACAGCAAAGGTGCCAGCGGGGAAAAGTGATGCTGGTCCTCACTGCCTCCTGGAACCCCTTCAAATGCCCCAGACAATTTGGCCCTCTCTGCTTTCCTGAGGACTCTATCCTCAAAAGCACCTTTTTTCACTTTCGGCGCTCTCTGGAGCAAAAAAACAAACGTCCAGCTTTTGCTGCCAGAAAAAAGGTGCCAGCGGGGAAAAGAGATGCTGGTTCTCACTGCCTCCTGGAACCCCTTCAAATGCCCCACACAATTTGGCCCTCTCTGCTTTCCTGAGGACTCTATCCTCAAAAGCACCTTTTTTCACTTTCGGCGCTCTCTGGAGCAAAAAAGACAAACGTCCAGCTTTTGCTGCCACAGCAAAGGTGCCAGCGGGGAAAAGTGATGCTGGTTCTCACTGCCTCCTGGAACCCCTTCAAATGCCCCAGACAATTTGGCCCTTTCTGCTTTCCTGCGCACTCTATCCGCAAAAGCACCTTTTTTAACTTTCGGCGCTGTCTGGAGCAAAAAAGACAAACGTCCAGCTTTTGCTGCCACAGCAAAGGTGCCAGCGGGGAAAAGTGATGCTGGTCCTCACTGCCTCCTGGAACCCCTTCAAATGCCCCAGACAATTTGGCCCTCTCTGCTTTCCTGAGGACTCTATCCTCAAAAGCACCTTTTTTCACTTTCGGCGCTCTCTGGAGCAAAAAAGACAAACGTCCAGCTTTTGCTGCCAGAGCAAAGGTGCCAGCGGGGAAAAGTGATGCTGGTTCTCACTGCCTCCTGGAACCCCTTCAAATGCCTCATACAATTTGGCCCTTTCTGCTTTCCTGCGCACTCTATCCTCAAAAGCACCTTTTTTCACTTTCGGCGCTGTCTGGAGCAAAAAAGACAAACGTCCAGCTTTTGCTGCCACAGCAAAGGTGCCAGCGGGGAAAAGTGATGCTGGTTCTCACTGCCTCCTGGAACCCCTTCAAATGCCCCAGACAATTTGGCCCTCTCTGCTTTCCTGAGGACTCTATCCTCAAAAGCACCTTTTTTCACTTTCGGCGCTGTCTGGAGCAAAAAAGACAAACGTCCAGCTTTTGCTGCCACAGCAAAGGTGCCAGCGGGGAAAAGTGATGCTGGTCCTCACTGCCTCCTGGAACCCCTTCAAATGCCCCAGACAATTTGGCCCTCTCTGCTTTCCTGAGGACTCTATCCTCAAAAGCACCTTGTTTCACTTTCGGCGCTCTCTGGAGCAAAAAAGACAAACGTCCAGCTTTTGCTGCCACAGCAAAGGTGCCAGCGGGGAAAAGTGATGCTGGTCCTCACTGCCTCCTGGGACCCCTTCACATGC
Source organism: Vanellus vanellus (assembly GCF_965231255.1). NCBI lineage: Eukaryota > Metazoa > Chordata > Aves > Charadriiformes > Charadriidae > Vanellus > Vanellus vanellus. The sequence continues at coordinate 11,169 of NW_028127423.1, forward strand.
CTCAGACAATTTGGCCCTCTCTGCTTTCCTGAGGACTTTATCCTCAAAAGCACCTTTTATCACTTTCGGCGCTCTCTGGAGCAAAAAAGACAAACGTCCAGCTTTTGCTGCCACAGCAAAGGTGCCAGCGGGGAAAAGTGATGCTGGTCCTCACTGCCTCCTGGAACCCCTTCAAATGCCCCAGACAATTTGGCCCTCTCTGCTTTCCTGAGGACTTTATCCTCAAAAGCACCTTTTTTCACTTTCGGCGCTCTCTGGAGCAAAAAAGACAAACGTCCAGCTTTTGCTGCCAGAGCAAAGGTGCCAGCAGGGAAAAGTGATGCTGGTCCTCACTGCCTCCTGGAACCCCTTCAAATGCCCCAGACAATTTGGCCCTCTCTGCTTTCCTGAGAACTCTATCCTCAAAAGCACCTTTTTTCACTTTCGGCGCTCTCTGGACCAAAAAAGACAAACGTCCAGCTTTTGCTGCCACAGCAAAGGTGCCAGCGGGGAAAAGTGATGCTGGTCCTCACTGCCTCCTGGAACCCCTTCAAATGCCCCAGACAATTTGGCCCTCTCTGCTTTCCTGAGGACTCTATCCTCAAAATCACCTTTTTTTTCACTTTTGGCGCTCTCTGGAGCAAAAAAGACAAACGTCCAGCTTTTGCTGCCACAGCAAAGGTGCCAGCGGGGAAAAGTGATGCTGGTTCTCACTGCCTCCTGGAACCCCTTCAAATGCCCCAGACAATTTGGCCCTCTCTGCTTTCCTGAGAACTCTATCCTCAAAAGCACCTTTTTTCACTTTCGGCGCTCTCTGGACCAAAAAAGACAAACGTCCAGCTTTTGCTGCCACAGCAAAGGTGCCAGCGGGGAAAAGTGATGCTGGTCCTCACTGCCTCCTGGAACCCCTTCAAATGCCCCAGACAATTTGGCCCTCTCTGCTTTCCTGAGGACTCTATCCTCAAAATCACCTTTTTTTTCACTTTTGGCGCTCTCTGGAGCAAAAAAGACAAACGTCCAGCTTTTGCTGCCACAGCAAAGGTGCCAGCGGGGAAAAGTGATGCTGGTTCTCACTGCCTCCTGGAACCCCTTCAAATGCCCCAGACAATTTGGCCCTCTCTGCTTTCCTGAGGACTCTATCCTCAAAAGCACCTTTTTTCACTTTCGGCGCTCTCTGGACCAAAAAAGACAAACGTCCAGCTTTTGCTGCCACAGCAAAAGTGCCAGCGGGGAAAAGTGATGCTGGTTCTCACTGCCTCCTGGAACCCCTTCAAATGCCCCAGACAATTTGGCCCTCTCTGCTTTCCTGAGGACTCTATCCTCAAAAGCACCTTTTTTCACTTTCGGCGCTCTCTGGAGCAAAAAAGACAAACGTCCAGCTTTTGCTGCCACAGCAAAGGTGCCAGCGGGGAAAAGTGATGCTGGTCCTCACTGCCTCCTGGAACCCCTTCAAATGTCCCAGACAATTTGGCCCTCTCTGCTTTCCTGAGGACTCTATCCTCAAAAGCACCTTTTATCACTTTCGGCGCTCTCTGGAGCAAAAAAGACAAACGTCCAGCTTTTGCTGCCACAGCAAAGGTGCCAGCGGGGAAAAGTGATGCTGGTCCTCACTGCCTCCTGGAACCCCTTCAAATGCCCCAGACAATTTGGCCCTCTCTGCTTTCCTGAGGACTCTATCCTCAAAAGCACCTTTTTTCACTTTCAGCGCTCTCTGGAGCAAAAAAGACAAACGTCCAGCTTTTGCTGCCACAGCAAAAGTGCCAGCGGGGAAAAGTGATGCTGGTCCTCACTGCCTCCTGGGACCCCTTCAAATGCCCCAGACAATTTGGCCCTCTCTGCTTTCCTGAGGACTCTATCCTCAAAAGCACCTTTTTTCACTTTCGGCGCTCTCTGGACCAAAAAAGACAAACGTCCAGCTTTTGCTGCCACAGCAAAGGTGCCAGCGGGGAAAAGTGATGCTGGTCCTCACTGCCTCCTGGAACCCCTTCAAATGCCCCAGACAATTTGGCCCTCTCTGCTTTCCTGAGGACTCTATCCTCAAAAGCACCTTTTTTCACTTTCAGCGCTCTCTGGAGCAAAAAAGACAAACGTCCAGCTTTTGCTGCCACAGCAAAGGTGCCAGCGGGGAAAAGTGATGCTGGTTCTCACTGCCTCCTGGAACCCCTTCAAATGCCCCAGACAATTTGGCCCTCTCTGCTTTCCTGAGGACTCTATCCTCAAAAGCACCTTTTTTCACTTTCGGCGCTCTCTGGAGCAAAAATGACAAACGTCCAGCTTTTGCTGCCACAGCAAAGGTGCCAGCGGGGAAAAGTGATGCTGGTCCTCACTGCCTCCTGGAACCCCTTCAAATGCCCCAGACAATTTGGCCCTCTCTGCTTTCCTGAGGACTCTATCCTCAAAAGCACCTTTTTTCACTTTCGGCGCTCTCTGGAGCAAAAAAGACAAACGTCCAGCTTTTGCTGCCACAGCAAAGGTGCCAGCGGGGAAAAGTGATGCTGGTTCTCACTGCCTCCTGGAACCCCTTCAAATGCCCCAGACAATTTGGCCCTCTCTGCTTTCCTGAGGACTCTATCCTCAAAAGCACCTTTTTTCACTTTCGGCGCTCTCTGGAGCAAAAAAGACAAACGTCCAGCTTTTGCTGCCACAGCAAAGGTGCCAGCGGGGAAAAGTGATGCTGGTCCTCACTGCCTCCTGGAACCCCTTCAAATGCCCCAGACAATTTGGCCCTCTCTGCTTTCCTGAGGACTCTATCCTCAAAAGCACCTTTTTTCACTTTCTGCGCTCTCTGGAGCAAAAAAGACAAACGTCCAGCTTTTGCTGCCACAGCAAAGGTGCCAGCGGGGAAAAGTGATGCTGGTCCTCACTGCCTCCTGGAACCCCTTCAAATGCCCCAGACAATTTGGCCCTCTCTGCTTTCCTGAGGACTCTATCCTCAAAAGCACCTTTTTTCACTTTCGGCGCTCTCTGGAGCAAAAAAGACAAACGTCCAGCTTTTGCTGCCAGAGCAAAGGTGCCAGCGGGGAAAAGTGATGCTGGTTCTCACTGCCTCCTGGAACCCCTTCAAATGCCCCATACAATTTGGCCCTTTCTGCTTTCCTGCGCACTCTATCCTCAAAAGCACCTTTTTTCACTTTCGGCGCTGTCTGGAGCAAAAAAGACAAACGTCCAGCTTTTGCTGCCACAGCAAAGGTGCCAGCGGGGAAAAGTGATGCTGGTTCTCACTGCCTCCTGGAACCCCTTCAAATGCCCCAGACAATTTGGCCCTCTCTGCTTTCCTGAGGACTCTATCCTCAAAAGCACCTTTTTTCACTTTCGGCGCTGTCTGGAGCAAAAAAGACAAACGTCCAGCTTTTGCTGCCACAGCAAAGGTGCCAGCGGGGAAAAGTGATGCTGGTCCTCACTGCCTCCTGGAACCCCTTCAAATGCCCCAGACAATTTGGCCCTCTCTGCTTTCCTGAGGACTCTATCCTCAAAAGCACCTTGTTTCACTTTCGGCGCTGTCTGGAGCAAAAAAGACAAACGTCCAGCTTTTGCTGCCACAGCAAAGGTGCCAGCGGGGAAAAGTGATGCTGGTCCTCACTGCCTCCTGGGACCCCTTCACATGCCTCAGACAATTTGGCCCTCTCTGCTTTCCTGAGGACTTTATCCTCAAAAGCACCTTTTATCACTTTCGGCGCTCTCTGGAGCAAAAAAGACAAACGTCCAGCTTTTGCTGCCACAGCAAAGGTGCCAGCGGGGAAAAGTGATGCTGGTCCTCACTGCCTCCTGGAACCCCTTCAAATGCCCCAGACAATTTGGCCCTCTCTGCTTTCCTGAGGACTTTATCCTCAAAAGCACCTTTTTTCACTTTCGGCGCTCTCTGGAGCAAAAAAGACAAACGTCCAGCTTTTGCTGCCAGAGCAAAGGTGCCAGCAGGGAAAAGTGATGCTGGTCCTCACTGCCTCCTGGGACCCCTTCAAATGCCTCAGACAATTTGGCCCTCTCTGCTTTCCTGAGGACTCTATCCTCAAAAGCACCTTTTTTCACTTCCGGCGCTCTCTGGAGAAAAAAAGACAAACGTCCAGCTTTTGCTGCCACAGCAAAGGTGCCAGCGGGGAAAAGTGATGCTGGTCCTCACTGCCTCCTGGAACCCCTTCAAATGCCCCAGACAATTTGGCCCTCTCTGCTTTCCTGAGAACTCTATCCTCAAAAGCACCTTTTTTCACTTTCGGCGCTCTCTGGACCAAAAAAGACAAACGTCCAGCTTTTGCTGCCACAGCAAAGGTGCCAGCGGGGAAAAGTGATGCTGGTCCTCACTGCCTCCTGGAACCCCTTCAAATGCCCCAGACAATTTGGCCCTCTCTGCTTTCCTGAGGACTCTATCCTCAAAATCACCTTTTTTTTCACTTTTGGCGCTCTCTGGAGCAAAAAAGACAAACGTCCAGCTTTTGCTGCCACAGCAAAGGTGCCAGCGGGGAAAAGTGATGCTGGTTCTCACTGCCTCCTGGAACCCCTTCAAATGCCCCAGACAATTTGGCCCTCTCTGCTTTCCTGAGGACTCTATCCTCAAAAGCACCTTTTTTCACTTTCGGCGCTCTCTGGACCAAAAAAGACAAACGTCCAGCTTTTGCTGCCACAGCAAAAGTGCCAGCGGGGAAAAGTGATGCTGGTTCTCACTGCCTCCTGGAACCCCTTCAAATGCCCCAGACAATTTGGCCCTCTCTGCTTTCCTGAGGACTCTATCCTCAAAAGCACCTTTTTTCACTTTCGGCGCTCTCTGGAGCAAAAAAGACAAACGTCCAGCTTTTGCTGCCACAGCAAAGGTGCCAGCGGGGAAAAGTGATGCTGGTCCTCACTGCCTCCTGGAACCCCTTCAAATGCCCCAGACAATTTGGCCCTCTCTGCTTTCCTGAGGACTCTATCCTCAAAAGCACCTTTTATCACTTTCGGCGCTCTCTGGAGCAAAAAAGACAAACGTCCAGCTTTTGCTGCCACAGCAAAGGTGCCAGCGGGGAAAAGTGATGCTGGTCCTCACTGCCTCCTGGAACCCCTTCAAATGCCCCAGACAATTTGGCCCTCTCTGCTTTCCTGAGGACTCTATCCTCAAAAGCACCTTTTTTCACTTTCAGCGCTCTCTGGAGCAAAAAAGACAAACGTCCAGCTTTTGCTGCCACAGCAAAAGTGCCAGCGGGGAAAAGTGATGCTGGTCCTCACTGCCTCCTGGGACCCCTTCAAATGCCCCAGACAATTTGGCCCTCTCTGCTTTCCTGAGGACTCTATCCTCAAAAGCACCTTTTTTCACTTTCGGCGCTCTCTGGACCAAAAAAGACAAACGTCCAGCTTTTGCTGCCACAGCAAAGGTGCCAGCGGGGAAAAGTGATGCTGGTCCTCACTGCCTCCTGGAACCCCTTCAAATGCCCCAGACAATTTGGCCCTCTCTGCTTTCCTGAGGACTCTATCCTCAAAAGCACCTTTTTTCACTTTCAGCGCTCTCTGGAGCAAAAAAGACAAACGTCCAGCTTTTGCTGCCACAGCAAAGGTGCCAGCGGGGAAAAGTGATGCTGGTTCTCACTGCCTCCTGGAACCCCTTCAAATGCCCCAGACAATTTGGCCCTCTCTGCTTTCCTGAGGACTCTATCCTCAAAAGCACCTTTTTTCACTTTCGGCGCTCTCTGGAGCAAAAATGACAAACGTCCAGCTTTTGCTGCCACAGCAAAGGTGCCAGCGGGGAAAAGTGATGCTGGTCCTCACTGCCTCCTGGAACCCCTTCAAATGCCCCAGACAATTTGGCCCTCTCTGCTTTCCTGAGGACTCTATCCTCAAAAGCACCTTTTTTCACTTTCGGCGCTCTCTGGAGCAAAAAAGACAAACGTCCAGCTTTTGCTGCCACAGCAAAGGTGCCAGCGGGGAAAAGTGATGCTGGTTCTCACTGCCTCCTGGAACCCCTTCAAATGCCCCAGACAATTTGGCCCTCTCTGCTTTCCTGAGGACTCTATCCTCAAAAGCACCTTTTTTCACTTTCGGCGCTCTCTGGAGCAAAAAAGACAAACGTCCAGCTTTTGCTGCCACAGCAAAGGTGCCAGCGGGGAAAAGTGATGCTGGTCCTCACTGCCTCCTGGAACCCCTTCAAATGCCCCAGACAATTTGGCCCTCTCTGCTTTCCTGAGGACTCTATCCTCAAAAGCACCTTTTTTCACTTTCTGCGCTCTCTGGAGCAAAAAAGACAAACGTCCAGCTTTTGCTGCCACAGCAAAGGTGCCAGCGGGGAAAAGTGATGCTGGTCCTCACTGCCTCCTGGAACCCCTTCAAATGCCCCAGACAATTTGGCCCTCTCTGCTTTCCTGAGGACTCTATCCTCAAAAGCACCTTTTTTCACTTTCGGCGCTCTCTGGAGCAAAAAAGACAAACGTCCAGCTTTTGCTGCCACAGCAAAGGTGCCAGCGGGGAAAAGTGATGCTGGTTCTCACTGCCTCCTGGAACCCCTTCAAATGCCCCAGACAATTTGGCCCTCTCTGCTTTCCTGAGGACTCTATCCTCAAAAGCACCTTTTTTCACTTTCGGCGCTGTCTGGAGCAAAAAAGACAAACGTCCAGCTTTTGCTGCCACAGCAAAGGTGCCAGCGGGGAAAAGTGATGCTGGTTCTCACTGCCTCCTGGAACCCCTTCAAATGCCCCAGACAATTTGGCCCTCTCTGCTTTCCTGAGGACTCTATCTGCAAAAGCACCTTTTTTCACTTTCGGCGCTCTCTGGAGCAAAAAAGACAAACGTCCAGCTTTTGCTGCCACAGCAAAAGTGCCAGCGGGGAAAAGTGATGCTGGTCCTCACTGCCTCCTGGAACCCCTTCAAATGCCCCAGACAATTTGGCCCTCTCTGCTTTCCTGAGGACTCTATCCTCAAAAGCACCTTTTTTCACTTTCGGCGCTCTCTGGAGCAAAAAAGACAAACGTCCAGCTTTTGCTGCCACAGCAAAGGTGCCAGCGGGGAAAAGTGATGCTGGTCCTCACTGCCTCCTGGAACCCCTTCAAATGCCCCAGACAATTTGGCCCTCTCTGCTTTCCTGAGGACTTTATCCTCAAAAGCAGCTTTTTTCACTTTCAGCGCTCTCTGGAGCAAAAAAGACAAACGTCCAGCTTTTGCTGCCACAGCAAAGGTGCCAGCGGGGAAAAGTGATGCTGGTCCTCACTGCCTCCTGGAACCCCTTCAAATGCCCCAGACAATTTGGCCCTCTCTGCTTTCCTGAGGACTCTATCCTCAAAAGCACCTTTTTTCACTTTCGGCGCTCTCTGGAGCAAAAAAGACAAACGTCCAGATTTTGCTGCCACAGCAAAGGTGCCAGCGGGGAAAAGTGATGCTGGTCCTCACTGCCTCCTGGAACCCCTTCAAATGCCCCAGACAATTTGGCCCTCTCTGCTTTCCTGAGGACTCTATCCTCAAAAGCACCTTTTTTCACTTTCGGCGCTGTCTGGAGCAAAAAAGACAAACGTCCAGCTTTTGCTGCCACAGCAAAGGTGCCAGCGGGGAAAAGTGATGCTGGTTCTCACTGCCTCCTGGAACCCCTTCAAATGCCCCAGACAATTTGGCCCTCTCTGCTTTCCTGAGCACTCTATCCTCAAAAGCACCTTTTTTCACTTTCGGCGCTGTCTGGAGCAAAAAAGACAAACGTCCAGCTTTTGCTGCCACAGCAAAGGTGCCAGCGGGGAAAAGTGATGCTGGTCCTCACTGCCTCCTGGAACCCCTTCAAATGCCCCAGACAATTTGGCCCTCTCTGCTTTCCTGAGGACTCTATCCTCAAAAGCACCTTTTTTCACTTTCGGCGCTCTCTGGAGCAAAAAAGACAAACGTCCAGCTTTTGCTGCCACAGCAAAGGTGCCAGCGAGGAAAAGTGATGCTGGTCCTCACTGCCTCCTGGAACCCCTTCAAATGCCCCAGACAATTTGGCCCTCTCTGCTTTCCTGAGGACTCTATCCTCAAAAGCACCTTTTTTCACTTTCGGCGCTGTCTGGAGCAAAAAAGACAAACGTCCAGCTTTTGCTGCCACAGCAAAGGTGCCAGCGGGGAAAAGTGATGCTGGTTCTCACTGCCTCCTGGAACCCCTTCAAATGCCCCAGACAATTTGGCCCTCTCTGCTTTCCTGAGGACTCTATCCTCAAAAGCACCTTTTTTCACTTTCGGCGCTCTCTGGAGCAAAAAAGACAAACGTCCAGCTTTTGCTGCCACAGCAAAGGTGCCAGCGAGGAAAAGTGATGCTGGTCCTCACTGCCTCCTGGAACCCCTTCAAATGCCCCAGACAATTTGGCCCTCTCTGCTTTCCTGAGGACTCTATCCTCAAAAGCACCTTTTTTCACTTTCGGCGGGGTCTGGAGCAAAAAAGACAAACGTCCAGCTTTTGCTGCCACAGCAAAGGTGCCAGCGGGGAAAAGTGATGCTGGTTCTCACTGCCTCCTGGAACCCCTTCAAATGCCCCAGACAATTTGGCCCTCTCTGCTTTCCTGAGGACTCTATCCTCAAAAGCACCTTTTTTCACTTTCGGCGCTGTCTGGAGCAAAAAAGACAAACGTCCAGCTTTTGCTGCCACAGCAAAGGTGCCAGCGGGGAAAAGTGATGCTGGTCCTCACTGCCTCCTGGAACCCCTTCAAATGCCCCAGACAATTTGGCCCTCTCTGCTTTCCTGAGGACTCTATCCTCAAAAGCAGCTTTTTTCACTTTCAGCGCTCTCTGGAGCAAAAAAGACAAACGTCCAGCTTTTGCTGCCACAGCAAAGGTGCCAGCGGGGAAAAGTGATGCTGGTCCTCACTGCCTCCTGGAACCCCTTCAAATGCCCCAGACAATTTGGCCCTCTCTGCTTTCCTGAGGACTCTATCCTCAAAAGCACCTTTTTTCACTTTCGGCGCTCTCTGGAGCAAAAAAGACAAACGTCCAGATTTTGCTGCCACAGCAAAGGTGCCAGCGGGGAAAAGTGATGCTGGTCCTCACTGCCTCCTGGAACCCCTTCAAATGCCCCAGACAATTTGGCCCTCTCTGCTTTCCTGAGGACTCTATCCTCAAAAGCACCTTTTTTCACTTTCGGCGCTGTCTGGAGCAAAAAAGACAAACGTCCAGCTTTTGCTGCCACAGCAAAGGTGCCAGCGGGGAAAAGTGATGCTGGTTCTCACTGCCTCCTGGAACCCCTTCAAATGCCCCAGACAATTTGGCCCTCTCTGCTTTCCTGAGCACTCTATCCTCAAAAGCACCTTTTTTCACTTTCGGCGCTCTCTGGAGCAAAAAAGACAAACGTCCAGCTTTTGCTGCCACAGCAAAGGTGCCAGCGGGGAAAAGTGATGCTGGTCCTCACTGCCTCCTGGAACCCCTTCAAATGCCCCAGACAATTTGGCCCTCTCTGCTTTCCTGAGGACTCTATCCTCAAAAGCACCTTTTTTCACTTTCGGCGCTCTCTGGAGCAAAAAAGACAAACGTCCAGCTTTTGCTGCCACAGCAAAGGTGCCAGCGAGGAAAAGTGATGCTGGTCCTCACTGCCTCCTGGAACCCCTTCAAATGCCCCAGACAATTTGGCCCTCTCTGCTTTCCTGAGGACTCTATCCTCAAAAGCACCTTTTTTCACTTTCGGCGCTGTCTGGAGCAAAAAAGACAAACGTCCAGCTTTTGCTGCCACAGCAAAGGTGCCAGCGGGGAAAAGTGATGCTGGTTCTCACTGCCTCCTGGAACCCCTTCAAATGCCCCAGACAATTTGGCCCTCTCTGCTTTCCTGAGCACTCTATCCTCAAAAGCACCTTTTTTCACTTTCGGCGCTGTCTGGAGCAAAAAAGACAAACGTCCAGCTTTTGCTGCCACAGCAAAGGTGCCAGCGGGGAAAAGTGATGCTGGTCCTCACTGCCTCCTGGAACCCCTTCAAATGCCCCAGACAATTTGGCCCTCTCTGCTTTCCTGAGGACTCTATCCTCAAAAGCACCTTTTTTCACTTTCGGCGCTCTCTGGAGCAAAAAAGACAAACGTCCAGCTTTTGCTGCCACAGCAAAGGTGCCAGCGAGGAAAAGTGATGCTGGTCCTCACTGCCTCCTGGAACCCCTTCAAATGCCCCAGACAATTTGGCCCTCTCTGCTTTCCTGAGGACTCTATCCTCAAAAGCACCTTTTTTCACTTTCGGCAGGGTCTGGAGCAAAAAAGACAAACGTCCAGCTTTTGCTGCCACAGCAAAGGTGCCAGCGGGGAAAAGTGATGCTGGTTCTCACTGCCTCCTGGAACCCCTTCAAATGCCCCAGACAATTTGGCCCTCTCTGCTTTCCTGAGGACTCTATCCTCAAAAGCACCTTTTTTCACTTTCGGCGCTGTCTGGAGCAAAAAAGACAAACGTCCAGCTTTTGCTGCCACAGCAAAGGTGCCAGCGGGGAAAAGTGATGCTGGTCCTCACTGCCTCCTGGAACCCCTTCAAATGCCCCAGACAATTTGGCCCTCTCTGCTTTCCTGAGGACTCTATCCTCAAAAGCACCTTTTTTCACTTTCAGCGCTCTCTGGAGCAAAAAAGACAAACGTCCAGCTTTTGCTGCCACAGCAAAGGTGCCAGCGGGAAAAAGTGATGCTGGTTCTCACTGCCTCCTGGAACCCCTTCAAATGCCCCAGACAATTTGGCCCTCTCTGCTTTCCTGAGGACTCTATCCTCAAAAGCACCTTTTTTCACTTTCGGCGCTCTCTGGACCAAAAAAGACAAACGTCCAGCTTTTGCTGCCACAGCAAAGGTGCCAGCGGGGAAAAGTGATGCTGGTCCTCACTGCCTCCTGGAACCCCTTCAAATGCCCTAGACAATTTGGCCCTCTCTGCTTTCCTGAGGACTCTATCCTCAAAAGCACCTTTTTTCACTTTCGGCGCTGTCTGGAGCAAAAAAGACAAACGTCCAGCTTTTGCTGCCACAGCAAAGGTGGCAGCGGGGAAAAGTGATGCTGGTTCTCACTGCCTCCTGGAACCCCTTCAAATGCCCCATACAATTTGGCCCTCTCTGCTTTCCCGAGGACTCTATCCTCAAAAGCACCTTTTTTCACTTCCGGCGCAGTCTGGAGCAAAAAAGACAAACGTCCAGCTTTTGCTGCCACAGCAAAGGTGCCAGCGGGGAAAAGTGATGCTGGTCCTCACTGCCTCCTGGAACCCCTTCAAATGCCCCAGACAATTTGGCCCTCTCTGCTTTCCTGAGGACTTTATCCTCAAAAGCAGCTTTTTTCACTTTCAGCGCTCTCTGGAGCAAAAAAGACAAACGTCCAGCTTTTGCTGCCACAGCAAAGGTGCCAGCGGGGAAAAGTGATGCTGGTCCTCACTGCCTCCTGGGACCCCTTCAAATGCCCCAGACAATTTGGCCCTCTCTGCTTTCCTGCGCACTCTATCCGCAAAAGCACCTTTTTTCACTTCCGGCGCTCTCTGGAGCAAAAAAGACAAACGTCCAGCTTTTGCTGCCACAGCAAAGGTGCCAGCGGGGAAAAGTGATGCTGGTCCTCACTGCCTCCTGGAACCCCTTCAAATGCCCCAGACAATTTGGCCCTCTCTGCTTTCCTGAGGACTCTATCCTCAAAAGCACCTTTTTTCACTTTCGGCGCTCTCTGGAGCAAAAAAGACAAACGTCCAGCTTTTGCTGCCACAGCAAAGGTGCCAGCGGGGAAAAGTGATGCTGGTCCTCACTGCCTCCTGGAACCCCTTCAAATGTCCCAGACAATTTGGCCCTCTCTGCTTTCCTGAGGACTCTATCCTCAAAAGCACCTTTTATCACTTTCGGCGCTCTCTGGAGCAAAAAAGACAAACGTCCAGCTTTTGCTGCCACAGCAAAGGTGCCAGCGGGGAAAAGTGATGCTGGTCCTCACTGCCTCCTGGAACCCCTTCAAATGCCCCAGACAATTTGGCCCTCTCTGCTTTCCTGAGGACTCTATCCTCAAAAGCACCTTTTTTCACTTTCAGCGCTGTCTGGAGCAAAAAAGACAAACGTCCAGCTTTTGCTGCCACAGCAAAGGTGCCAGCGGGGAAAAGTGATGCTGGTCCTCACTGCCTCCTGGAACCCCTTCAAATGCCCCAGACAATTTGGCCCTCTCTGCTTTCCTGAGGACTCTATCCTCAAAAGCACCTTTTTTCACTTTCGGCGCTCTCTGGAGCAAAAAAGACAAACGTCCAGCTTTTGCTGCCACAGCAAAGGTGCCAGCGGGGAAAAGTGATGCTGGTCCTCACTGCCTCCTGGAACCCCTTCAAATGCCCCAGACAATTTGGCCCTCTCTGCTTTCCTGAGGACTCTATCCTCAAAAGCACCTTTTTTCACTTCCGGCGCAGTCTGGAGCAAAAAAGACAAACGTCCAGCTTTTGCTGCCACAGCAAAGGTGCCAGCGGGGAAAAGTGATGCTGGTCCTCACTGCCTCCTGGAACCCCTTCAAATGCCCCAGACAATTTGGCCCTCTCTGCTTTCCTGAGGACTTTATCCTCAAAAGCAGCTTTTTTCACTTTCAGCGCTCTCTGGAGCAAAAAAGACAAACGTCCAGCTTTTGCTGCCACAGCAAAGGTGCCAGCGGGGAAAAGTGATGCTGGTCCTCACTGCCTCCTGGGACCCCTTCAAATGCCCCAGACAATTTGGCCCTCTCTGCTTTCCTGCGCACTCTATCCGCAAAAGCACCTTTTTTCACTTTCGGCGCTGTCTGGAGCAAAAAAGACAAACGTCCAGCTTTTGCTGCCACAGCAAAGGTGCCAGCGGGGAAAAGTGATGCTGGTCCTCACTGCCTCCTGGAACCCCTTCAAATGCCCCAGACAATTTGGCCCTCTCTGCTTTCCTGAGGACTCTATCCTCAAAAGCACCTTTTTTCACTTTCGGCGCTCTCTGGAGCAAAAAAGACAAACGTCCAGCTTTTGCTGCCACAGCAAAGGTGCCAGCGGGGAAAAGTGATGCTGGTCCTCACTGCCTCCTGGAACCCCTTCAAATGCCCCAGACAATTTGGCCCTCTCTGCTTTCCTGAGGACTCTATCCTCAAAAGCACCTTTTTTCACTTTCGGCGCTGTCTGGAGCAAAAAAGACAAACGTCCAGCTTTTGCTGCCACAGCAAAGGTGCCAGCGGGGAAAAGTGATGCTGGTCCTCACTGCCTCCTGGAACCCCTTCAAATGCCCCAGACAATTTGGCCCTCTCTGCTTTCCTGAGGACTCTATCCTCAAAAGCACCTTTTTTCACTTTCAGCGCTCTCTGGAGCAAAAAAGACAAACGTCCAGCTTTTGCTGCCACAGCAAAAGTGCCAGCGGGGAAAAGTGATGCTGGTCCTCACTGCCTCCTGGGACCCCTTCAAATGCCCCAGACAATTTGGCCCTCTCTGCTTTCCTGAGGACTCTATCCTCAAAAGCACCTTTTTTCACTTCCGGCGCTCTCTGGAGCAAAAAAGACAAACGTCCAGCTTTTGCTGCCACAGCAAAGGTGCCAGCGGGGAAAAGTGATGCTGGTTCTCACTGCCTCCTGGAACCCCTTCAAATGCCCCAGACAATTTGGCCCTCTCTGCTTTCCTGAGGACTCTATCCTCAAAAGCACCTTTTTTCACTTTCGGTGCTCTCTGGAGCAAAAAAGACAAACGTCCAGCTTTTGCTGCCACAGCAAAGGTGCCAGCGGGGAAAAGTGATGCTGGTCCTCACTGCCTCCTGGAACCCCTTCAAATGCCCCAGACAATTTGGCCCTCTCTGCTTTCCTGAGGACTCTATCCTCAAAAGCACCTTTTTTCACTTTCGGCGCTCTCTGGAGCAAAAAAGACAAACGTCCAGCTTTTGCTGCCACAGCAAAGGTGCCAGCGGGGAAAAGTGATGCTGGTCCTCACTGCCTCCTGGGACCCCTTCAAATGCCCCAGACAATTTGGCCCTCTCTGCTTTCCTGCGCACTCTATCCGCAAAAGCACCTTTTTTCACTTCCGGCGCTCTCTGGAGCAAAAAAGACAAACGTCCAGCTTTTGCTGCCACAGCAAAGGTGCCAGCGGGGAAAAGTGATGCTGGTCCTCACTGCCTCCTGGAACCCCTTCAAATGCCCCAGACAATTTGGCCCTCTCTGCTTTCCTGAGGACTCTATCCTCAAAAGCACCTTTTTTCACTTTCGGCGCTCTCTGGAGCAAAAAAGACAAACGTCCAGCTTTTGCTGCCACAGCAAAGGTGCCAGCGGGGAAAAGTGATGCTGGTCCTCACTGCCTCCTGGAACCCCTTCAAATGCCCCAGACAATTTGGCCCTCTCTGCTTTCCTGAGGACTCTATCCTCAAAAGCACCTTTTTTCACTTTCGGCGCTCTCTGGAGCAAAAAAGACAAACGTCCAGCTTTTGCTGCCACAGCAAAGGTGCCAGCGGGGAAAAGTGATGCTGGTTCTCACTGCCTCCTGGAACCCCTTCAAATGCCCCAGACAATTTGGCCCTCTCTGCTTTCCTGAGGACTCTATCCTCAAAAGCACCTTTTTTCACTTTCGGCGCTGTCTGGAGCAAAAAAGACAAACGTCCAGCTTTTGCTGCCACAGCAAAGGTGCCAGCGGGGAAAAGTGATGCTGGTCCTCACTGCCTCCTGGAACCCCTTCAAATGCCCCAGACAATTTGGCCCTCTCTGCTTTCCTGAGGACTCTATCCTCAAAAGCACCTTTTTTCACTTTCGGCGCTCTCTGGAGCAAAAAAGACAAACGTCCAGCTTTTGCTGCCACAGCAAAGGTGCCAGCGGGGAAAAGTGATGCTGGTCCTCACTGCCTCCTGGAACCCCTTCAAATGCCCCAGACAATTTGGCCCTCTCTGCTTTCCTGAGGACTCTATCCTCAAAAGCACCTTTTTTCACTTTCGGCGCTGTCTGGAGCAAAAAAGACAAACGTCCAGCTTTTGCTGCCACAGCAAAGGTGCCAGCGGGGAAAAGTGATGCTGGTCCTCACTGCCTCCTGGAACCCCTTCAAATGCCCCAGACAATTTGGCCCTCTCTGCTTTCCTGAGGACTCTATCCTCAAAAGCACCTTTTTTCACTTTCAGCGCTCTCTGGAGCAAAAAAGACAAACGTCCAGCTTTTGCTGCCACAGCAAAAGTGCCAGCGGGGAAAAGTGATGCTGGTCCTCACTGCCTCCTGGGACCCCTTCAAATGCCCCAGACAATTTGGCCCTCTCTGCTTTCCTGAGGACTCTATCCTCAAAAGCACCTTTTTTCACTTCCGGCGCTCTCTGGAGCAAAAAAGACAAACGTCCAGCTTTTGCTGCCACAGCAAAGGTGCCAGCGGGGAAAAGTGATGCTGGTCCTCACTGCCTCCTGGAACCCCTTCAAATGCCCCAGACAATTTGGCCCTCTCTGCTTTCCTGAGGACTCTATCCTCAAAAGCACCTTTTTTCACTTTCGGTGCTCTCTGGAGCAAAAAAGACAAACGTCCAGCTTTTGCTGCCACAGCAAAGGTGCCAGCGGGGAAAAGTGATGCTGGTCCTCACTGCCTCCTGGAACCCCTTCAAATGCCCCAGACAATTTGGCCCTCTCTGCTTTCCTGAGGACTCTATCCTCAAAAGCACCTTTTTTCACTTTCGGCGCTCTCTGGAGCAAAAAAGACAAACGTCCAGCTTTTGCTGCCACAGCAAAGGTGCCAGCGGGGAAAAGTGATGCTGGTCCTCACTGCCTCCTGGGACCCCTTCAAATGCCCCAGACAATTTGGCCCTCTCTGCTTTCCTGCGCACTCTATCCGCAAAAGCACCTTTTTTCACTTCCGGCGCTCTCTGGAGCAAAAAAGACAAACGTCCAGCTTTTGCTGCCACAGCAAAGGTGCCAGCGGGGAAAAGTGATGCTGGTCCTCACTGCCTCCTGGAACCCCTTCAAATGCCCCAGACAATTTGGCCCTCTCTGCTTTCCTGAGGACTCTATCCTCAAAAGCACCTTTTTTCACTTTCGGCGCTCTCTGGAGCAAAAAAGACAAACGTCCAGCTTTTGCTGCCACAGCAAAGGTGCCAGCGGGGAAAAGTGATGCTGGTCCTCACTGCCTCCTGGAACCCCTTCAAATGCCCCAGACAATTTGGCCCTCTCTGCTTTCCTGAGGACTCTATCCTCAAAAGCACCTTTTTTCACTTTCGGCGCTCTCTGGAGCAAAAAAGACAAACGTCCAGCTTTTGCTGCCACAGCAAAGGTGCCAGCGGGGAAAAGTGATGCTGGTTCTCACTGCCTCCTGGAACCCCTTCAAATGCCCCAGACAATTTGGCCCTCTCTGCTTTCCTGAGGACTCTATCCTCAAAAGCACCTTTTTTCACTTTCGGCGCTGTCTGGAGCAAAAAAGACAAACGTCCAGCTTTTGCTGCCACAGCAAAGGTGCCAGCGGGGAAAAGTGATGCTGGTCCTCACTGCCTCCTGGAACCCCTTCAAATGCCCCAGACAATTTGGCCCTCTCTGCTTTCCTGAGGACTCTATCCTCAAAAGCACCTTTTTTCACTTTCGGCGCTCTCTGGAGCAAAAAAGACAAACGTCCAGCTTTTGCTGCCACAGCAAAGGTGCCAGCGGGGAAAAGTGATGCTGGTCCTCACTGCCTCCTGGAACCCCTTCAAATGCCCCAGACAATTTGGCCCTCTCTGCTTTCCTGAGGACTCTATCCTCAAAAGCACCTTTTTTCACTTTCGGCGCTGTCTGGAGCAAAAAAGACAAACGTCCAGCTTTTGCTGCCACAGCAAAGGTGCCAGCGGGGAAAAGTGATGCTGGTTCTCACTGCCTCCTGGAACCCCTTCAAATGCCCCAGACAATTTGGCCCTCTCTGCTTTCCCGAGGACTCTATCCTCAAAAGCACCTTTTTTCAC
This sequence comes from Vanellus vanellus, assembly GCF_965231255.1. Classification (NCBI taxonomy): domain Eukaryota; kingdom Metazoa; phylum Chordata; class Aves; order Charadriiformes; family Charadriidae; genus Vanellus; species Vanellus vanellus. The sequence goes on from NW_028127423.1 coordinate 27,885, forward strand.
TTCCGGCGCAGTCTGGAGCAAAAAAGACAAACGTCCATCTTTTGCTGCCACAGCAAAGGTGCCAGCGGGGAAAAGTGATGCTGGTCCTCACTGCCTCCTGGAACCCCTTCAAATGCCCCAGACAATTTGGCCCTCTCTGCTTTCCTGAGGACTTTATCCTCAAAAGCAGCTTTTTTCACTTTCAGCGCTCTCTGGAGCAAAAAAGACAAACGTCCAGCTTTTGCTGCCACAGCAAAGGTGCCAGCGGGGAAAAGTGATGCTGGTCCTCACTGCCTCCTGGGACCCCTTGAAATGCCCCAGACAATTTGGCCCTCTCTGCTTTCCTGAGGACTCTATCCTCAAAAGCACCTTTTTTCACTTTCGGCGCTCTCTGGAGCAAAAAAGACAAACGTCCAGCTTTTGCTGCCACAGCAAAGGTGCCAGCGGGGAAATATGATGCTGGTCCTCACTGCCTCCTGGAACCCCTTCAAATGCCCCAGACAATTTGGCCCTCTCTGCTTTCCTGAGGACTCTATCCTCAAAAGCACCTTTTTTCACTTTCGGCGCTCTCTGGAGCAAAAAAGACAAACGTCCAGCTTTTGCTGCCACAGCAAAGGTGCCAGCGGGGAAAAGTGATGCTGGTCCTCACTGCCTCCTGGAACCCCTTCAAATGCCCCAGACAATTTGGCCCTCTCTGCTTTCCTGAGGACTCTATCCTCAAAAGCACCTTTTTTCACTTTCGGCGCTCTCTGGACCAAAAAAGACAAACGTCCAGCTTTTGCTGCCACAGCAAAGGTGCCAGCGGGGAAAAGTGATGCTGGTTCTCACTGCCTCCTGGAACCCCTTCAAATGCCCCAGACAATTTGGCCCTCTCTGCTTTCCTGAGGACTCTATCCTCAAAAGCACCTTTTTTCACTTTCGGCGCTGTCTGGAGCAAAAAAGACAAACGTCCAGCTTTTGCTGCCACAGCAAAGGTGCCAGAGGGGAAAAGTGATGCTGGTCCTCACTGCCTCCTGGAACCCCTTCAAATGCCCCAGACAATTTGGCCCTCTCTGCTTTCCTGAGGACTCTATCCTCAAAAGCACCTTTTTTCACTTTCGGCGCTCTTTGGACCGAAAAAGACAAACGTCCAGCTTTTGCTGCCACAGCAAAGGTGCCAGCGGGGAAAAGTGATGCTGGTCCTCACTGCCTCCTGGAACCCCTTCAAATGCCCCAGACAATTTGGCCCTCTCTGCTTTCCTGAGGACTCTATCCTCAAAAGCACCTTTTTTCACTTTCGGCGCTGTCTGGAGCAAAAAAGACAAACGTCCAGCTTTTGCTGCCACAGCAAAGGTGCCAGCGGGGAAAAGTGATGCTGGTTCTCACTGCCTCCTGGAACCCCTTCAAATGCCCCAGACAATTTGGCCCTCTCTGCTTTCCTGAGGACTCTATCCTCAAAAGCACCTTTTTTCACTTTCGGCGCTGTCTGGAGCAAAAAAGACAAACGTCCAGCTTTTGCTGCCACAGAAAAGGTGCCAGCGGGGAAAAGTGATGCTGGTTCTCACTGCCTCCTGGAACCCCTTCAAATGCCCCAGACAATTTGGCCCTCTCTGCTTTCCTGAGGACTCTATCTGCAAAAGCACCTTTTTTCACTTTCGGCGCTGTCTGGAGCAAAAAAGACAAACGTCCAGCTTTTGCTGCCACAGCAAAAGTGCCAGCGGGGAAAAGTGATGCTGGTCCTCACTGCCTCCTGGAACCCCTTCAAATGCCCCAGACAATTTGGCCCTCTCTGCTTTCCTGAGGACTCTATCTTCAAAAGCACCTTTTTTCACTTCCGGCGCAGTCTGGAGCAAAAAAGACAAACGTCCAGCTTTTGCTGCCACAGCAAAGGTGCCAGCGGGGAAAAGTGATGCTGGTCCTCACTGCCTCCTGGAACCCCTTCAAATGCCCCAGACAATTTGGCCCTCTCTGCTTTCCTGAGGACTTTATCCTCAAAAGCAGCTTTTTTCACTTTCGGCGCTCTCTGGAGCAAAAAAGACAAACGTCCAGCTTCTGCTGCCACAGCAAGGGTGCCAGCGGGGAAAAGTGATGCTGGTCCTCACTGCCTCCTGGAACCCCTTCAAATGCCCCAGACAATTTGGCCCTCTCTGCTTTCCTGAGGACTTTATCCTCAAAAGCACCTTTTTTCACTTTCGGCGCTCTCTGGAGCAAAAAAGACAAACGTCCAGCTTTTGCTGCCACAGCAAAGGTGCCAGCGGGGAAAAGTGATGCTGGTCCTCACTGCCTCCTGGAACCCCTTCAAATGCCCCAGACAATTTGGCCCTCTCTGCTTTCCTGAGGACTCTATCCTCAAAAGCACCTTTTTTCACTTTCGGCGCTCTCTGGAGCAAAAAAGACAAACGTCCAGCTTTTGCTGCCACAGCAAAGGTGCCAGCGGGGAAAAGTGATGCTGGTTCTCACTGCCTCCTGGAACCCCTTCAAATGCCCCAGACAATTTGGCCCATTCTGCTTTCCTGCGCACTCTATACTCAAAAGCACCTTTTTTCACTTTCGGCGCTGTCTGGAGCAAAAAAGACAAACGTCCAGCTTTTGCTGCCACAGCAAAGGTGCCAGCGGGGAAAAGTGATGCTGGTCCTCACTGCCTCCTGGAACCCCTTCAAATGCCCCAGACAATTTGGCCCTCTCTGCTTTCCTGAGGACTCTATCCTCAAAAGCACCTTTTTTCACTTTCGGCGCTGTCTGGAGCAAAAAAGACAAACGTCCAGCTTTTGCTGCCACAGCAAAGGTGCCAGCGGGGAAAAGTGATGCTGGTCCTCACTGCCTCCTGGAACCCCTTCAAATGCCCCAGACAATTTGGCCCTCTCTGCTTTCCTGAGGTCTCTATCCTCAAAAGCACCTTTTTTCACTTTCGGCGCTCTCTGGAGCAAAAAAGACAAACGTCCAGCTTTTGCTGCCACAGCAAAGGTGCCAGCGGGGAAAAGTGATGCTGGTTCTCACTGCCTCCTGGAACCCCTTCAAATGCCCCATACAATTTGGCCCTTTCTGCTTTCCTGCGCACTCTATCCGCAAAAGCACCTTTTTTCACTTTCGGCGCTGTCTGGAGCAAAAAAGACAAACGTCCAGCTTTTGCTGCCACAGCAAAGGTGCCAGCGGGGAAAAGTGATGCTGGTCCTCACTGCCTCCTGGAACCCCTTCAAATGCCCCAGACAATTTGGCCCTCTCTGCTTTCCTGAGGACTCTATCCTCAAAAGCACCTTTTTTCACTTTCGGCGCTCTCTGGAGCAAAAAAGACAAACGTCCAGCTTTTGCTGCCACAGCAAAGGTGCCAGCGGGGAAAAGTGATGCTGGTTCTCACTGCCTCCTGGAACCCCTTCAAATGCCCCAGACAATTTGGCCCTCTCTGCTTTCCTGCGCACTCTATCCGCAAAAGCACCTTTTTTCACTTCCGGCGCTCTCTGGAGCAAAAAAGACAAACGTCCAGCTTTTGCTGCCACAGCAAAGGTGCCAGCGGGGAAAAGTGATGCTGGTCCTCACTGCCTCCTGGAACCCCTTCAAATGCCCCAGACAATTTGGCCCTCTCTGCTTTCCTGAGCACTCTATCCTCAAAAGCACCTTTTTTCACTTTCTGCGCTCTCTGGAGCAAAAAAGTCAAACGTCCAGCTTTTGCTGCCACAGCAAAGGTGCCAGCGGGGAAAAGTGATGCTGGTCCTCACTGCCTCCTGGAACCCCTTCAAATGCCCCAGACAATTTGGCCCTCTCTGCTTTCCTGAGGACTCTATCCTCAAAAGCACCTTTTTTCACTTTCGGCGCTCTCTGGAGCAAAAAAGACAAACGTCCAGCTTTTGCTGCCACAGCAAAGGTGCCAGTGGGGAAAAGTGATGCTGGTCCTCACTGCCTCCTGGAACCCCTTCAAATGCCCCAGACAATTTGGCCCTCTCTGCTTTCCTGAGGACTCTATCCTCAAAAGCACCTTTTTTCACTTTCGGCGCTCTCTGGAGCAAAAAAGACAAACGTCCAGCTTTTGCTGCCACAGCAAAGGTGCCAGCGGGGAAAAGTGATGCTGGTCCTCACTGCCTCCTGGAACCCCTTCAAATGCCCCAGACAATTTGGCCCTCTCTGCTTTCCTGAGGACTCTATCCTCAAAAGCACCTTTTTTCACTTTCGGCGCTCTCTGGACCAAAAAAGACAAACGTCCAGCTTTTGCTGCCACAGCAAAGGTGCCAGCGGGGAAAAGTGATGCTGGTTCTCACTGCCTCCTGGAACCCCTTCAAATGCCCCAGACAATTTGGCCCTCTCTGCTTTCCTGAGGACTCTATCCTCAAAAGCACCTTTTTTCACTTTCGGCGCTGTCTGGAGCAAAAAAGACAAACGTCCAGCTTTTGCTGCCACAGCAAAGGTGCCAGCGGGGAAAAGTGATGCTGGTCCTCACTGCCTCCTGGAACCCCTTCAAATGCCCCAGACAATTTGGCCCTCTCTGCTTTCCTGAGGACTCTATCCTCAAAAGCACCTTTTTTCACTTTCGGCGCTCTCTGGAGCAAAAAAGACAAACGTCCAGCTTTTGCTGCCACAGCAAAGGTGCCAGCGGGGAAAAGTGATGCTGGTCCTCACTGCCTCCTGGAACCCCTTCAAATGCCCCAGACAATTTGGCCCTCTCTGCTTTCCTGAGGACTCTATCCTCAAAAGCACCTTTTTTCACTTTCGGCGCTGTCTGGAGCAAAAAAGACAAACGTCCAGCTTTTGCTGCCACAGCAAAGGTGCCAGCGGGGAAAAGTGATGCTGGTTCTCACTGCCTCCTGGAACCCCTTCAAATGCCCCATACAATTTGGCCCTCTCTGCTTTCCCGAGGACTCTATCCTCAAAAGCACCTTTTTTCACTTTCGGCGCTGTCTGGAGCAAAAAAGACAAACGTCAAGCTTTTGCTGCCACAGCAAAGGTGCCAGCGGGGAAAAGTGATGCTGGTCCTCACTGCCTCCTGGAACCCCTTCAAATGCCCCAGACAATTTGGCCCTCTCTGCTTTCCTGAGGACTCTATCCTCAAAAGCACCTTTTTTCACTTCCGGCGCAGTCTGGAGCAAAAAAGACAAACGTCCAGCTTTTGCTGCCACAGCAAAGGTGCCAGCGGGGAAAAGTGATGCTGGTCCTCACTGCCTCCTGGAACCCCTTCAAATGCCCCAGACAATTTGGCCCTCTCTGCTTTCCTGAGGACTTTATCCTCAAAAGCAGCTTTTTTCACTTTCGGCGCTCTCTGGAGCAAAAAAGACAAACGTCCAGCTTCTGCTGCCACAGCAAGGGTGCCAGCGTGGAAAAGTGATGCTGGTCCTCACTGCCTCCTGGAACCCCTTCAAATGCCCCAGACAATTTGGCCCTCTCTGCTTTCCTGAGGACTCTATCCTCAAAAGCACCTTTTTTCACTTTCGGCGCTCTCTGGAGCAAAAAAGACAAACGTCCAGCTTTTGCTGCCACAGCAAAGGTGCCAGCGGGGAAAAGTGATGCTGGTCCTCACTGCCTCCTGGAACCCCTTCAAATGCCCCAGACAATTTGGCCCTCTCTGCTTTCCTGAGGACTCTATCCTCAAAAGCACCTTTTTTCACTTTCGGCGCTCTCTGGAGCAAAAAAGACAAACGTCCAGCTTTTGCTGCCAGAGCAAAGGTGCCAGCGGGGAAAAGTGATGCTGGTCCTCACTGCCTCCTGGAACCCCTTCAAATGCCCCAGACAATTTGGCCCTTTCTGCTTTCCTGCGCACTCTATACTCAAAAGCACCTTTTTTCACTTTCGGCGCTGTCTGGAGCAAAAAAGACAAACGTCCAGCTTTTGCTGCCACAGCAAAGGTGCCAGCAGGGAAAAGTGATGCTGGTCCTCACTGCCTCCTGGAACCCCTTCAAATGCCCCAGACAATTTGGCCCTCTCTGCTTTCCTGAGGACTCTATCCTCAAAAGCACCTTTTTTCACTTTCAGCGCTCTCTGGAGCAAAAAAGACAAACGTCCAGCTTTTGCTGCCACAGCAAAGGTGCCAGCGGGGAAAAGTGATGCTGGTCCTCACTGCCTCCTGGAACCCCTTCAAATGCCCCAGACAATTTGGCCCTCTCTGCTTTCCTGAGGACTTTATCCTCAAAAGCACCTTTTTTCACTTTTGGCGCTCTCTGGAGCAAAAAAGACAAACGTCCAGCTTCTGCTGCCACAGCAAGGGTGCCAGCGTGGAAAAGTGATGCTGGTCCTCACTGCCTCCTGGAACCCCTTCAAATGCCCCAGACAATTTGGCCCTCTCTGCTTTCCTGAGGACTCTATCCTCAAAAGCACCTTTTTTCACTTTCGGCGCTCTCTGGAGCAAAAAAGACAAACGTCCAGCTTTTGCTGCCACAGCAAAGGTGCCAGCGGGGAAAAGTGATGCTGGTCCTCACTGCCTCCTGGAACCCCTTCAAATGCCCCAGACAATTTGGCCCTCTCTGCTTTCCTGAGGACTCTATCCTCAAAAGCACCTTTTTTCACTTTCGGCGCTCTCTGGAGCAAAAAAGACAAACGTCCAGCTTTTGCTGCCAGAGCAAAGGTGCCAGCGGGGAAAAGTGATGCTGGTCCTCACTGCCTCCTGGAACCCCTTCAAATGCCCCAGACAATTTGGCCCTTTCTGCTTTCCTGCGCACTCTATACTCAAAAGCACCTTTTTTCACTTTCGGCGCTGTCTGGAGCAAAAAAGACAAACGTCCAGCTTTTGCTGCCACAGCAAAGGTGCCAGCAGGGAAAAGTGATGCTGGTCCTCACTGCCTCCTGGAACCCCTTCAAATGCCCCAGACAATTTGGCCCTCTCTGCTTTCCTGAGGACTCTATCCTCAAAAGCACCTTTTTTCACTTCCGGCGCAGTCTGGAGCAAAAAAGACAAACGTCCAGCTTTTGCTGCCACAGCAAAGGTGCCAGCGGGGAAAAGTGATGCTGGTCCTCACTGCCTCCTGGAACCCCTTCAAATGCCCCAGACAATTTGGCCCTCTCTGCTTTCCTGAGGACTTTATCCTCAAAAGCAGCTTTTTTCACTTTCGGCGCTCTCTGGAGCAAAAAAGACAAACGTCCAGCTTCTGCTGCCACAGCAAGGGTGCCAGCGTGGAAAAGTGATGCTGGTCCTCACTGCCTCCTGGAACCCCTTCAAATGCCCCAGACAATTTGGCCCTCTCTGCTTTCCTGAGGACTCTATCCTCAAAAGCACCTTTTTTCACTTTCGGCGCTCTCTGGAGCAAAAAAGACAAACGTCCAGCTTTTGCTGCCACAGCAAAGGTGCCAGCGGGGAAAAGTGATGCTGGTCCTCACTGCCTCCTGGAACCCCTTCAAATGCCCCAGACAATTTGGCCCTCTCTGCTTTCCTGAGGACTCTATCCTCAAAAGCACCTTTTTTCACTTTCGGCGCTCTCTGGAGCAAAAAAGACAAACGTCCAGCTTTTGCTGCCAGAGCAAAGGTGCCAGCGGGGAAAAGTGATGCTGGTCCTCACTGCCTCCTGGAACCCCTTCAAATGCCCCAGACAATTTGGCCCTTTCTGCTTTCCTGCGCACTCTATACTCAAAAGCACCTTTTTTCACTTTCGGCGCTGTCTGGAGCAAAAAAGACAAACGTCCAGCTTTTGCTGCCACAGCAAAGGTGCCAGCAGGGAAAAGTGATGCTGGTCCTCACTGCCTCCTGGAACCCCTTCAAATGCCCCAGACAATTTGGCCCTCTCTGCTTTCCTGAGGACTCTATCCTCAAAAGCACCTTTTTTCACTTTCAGCGCTCTCTGGAGCAAAAAAGACAAACGTCCAGCTTTTGCTGCCACAGCAAAGGTGCCAGCGGGGAAAAGTGATGCTGGTCCTCACTGCCTCCTGGAACCCCTTCAAATGCCCCAGACAATTTGGCCCTCTCTGCTTTCCTGAGGACTTTATCCTCAAAAGCACCTTTTTTCACTTTTGGCGCTCTCTGGAGCAAAAAAGACAAACGTCCAGCTTCTGCTGCCACAGCAAGGGTGCCAGCGTGGAAAAGTGATGCTGGTCCTCACTGCCTCCTGGAACCCCTTCAAATGCCCCAGACAATTTGGCCCTCTCTGCTTTCCTGAGGACTCTATCCTCAAAAGCACCTTTTTTCACTTTCGGCGCTCTCTGGAGCAAAAAAGACAAACGTCCAGCTTTTGCTGCCACAGCAAAGGTGCCAGCGGGGAAAAGTGATGCTGGTCCTCACTGCCTCCTGGAACCCCTTCAAATGCCCCAGACAATTTGGCCCTCTCTGCTTTCCTGAGGACTCTATCCTCAAAAGCACCTTTTTTCACTTTCGGCGCTCTCTGGAGCAAAAAAGACAAACGTCCAGCTTTTGCTGCCAGAGCAAAGGTGCCAGCGGGGAAAAGTGATGCTGGTCCTCACTGCCTCCTGGAAC
>NW_028127422.1:0-34214 GCF_965231255.1 Vanellus vanellus
GGTTCCAGGAGGCAGTGAGGACCAGCATCACTTTTCCCCGCTGGCACCTTTGCTGTGGCAGCAAAAGCTGGACGTTTGTCTTTTTTGCTCCAAACAGCGCCGAAAGTGAAAAAAGGTGCATTTGAGGATAGCGTGCGCAGGAAAGCAGAGAGGGCCAAATTGTCTGGGGCATTTGAAGGGGTTCCAGGAGGCAGTGAGAAGCAGCATCACTTTTCCCCGCTGGCACCTTTGCTGTGGCAGCAAAAGCTGGACGTTTGTCTTTTTTGCTCCAAACAGCGCCGAAAGTGAAAAAAGGTGCTTTTGAGGATAGCGTGCGCAGGAAAGCAGAGAGGGCCAAATTGTCTGGGGCATTTGAAGGGGTTCCAGGAGGCAGTGAGGACCAGCATCACTTTTCCCCGCTGGCACCTTTGCTGTGGCAGCAAAAGCTGGACGTTTGTCTTTTTTCCTCCGGAGGGCGCCGAAAGTGAAAAAAGGTGCTTTTGAGGATAGAGTGCGCAGGAAAGCAGAGAGGGCCAAATTGTCTGGGGCATTTGAAGGGCTTCCAGGAGGCAGTGAGGACCAGCATCACTTTTCCCCGCTGGCACCTTTGCTGTGGCAGCAAAAGCTGGACGTTTCTCTTCATTCCTCTGGAGGGCGCCGAAAGTGAAAAAAGGTGCTTTTGAGGATAGCGTGCGCAGGAAAGCAGAGAGGGCCAAATTGTCTGGGGCATTTGAAGGGCTTCCAGGAGGCAGTGAGGACCAGCATGACTTTTCCCCGCTGGCACCTTTGCTGTGGCAGCAAAAGCTGGACGTTTGTCTTTTTTGCTCCAAACAGCGCCGAAAGTGAAAAAAGGTGCTTTTGAGGATAGACTTTTCAGGAAAGCAGAGAGGGCCAAATTGTCTGGGGCATTTGAAGGGGTTCCAGGAGGCAGTGAGGACCAGCATCACTTTTCCCCGCTGGCACCTTTGCTGTGGCAGCAAAAGCTGGACGTTTCTCTTCATTCCTCCGGAGGGCGCCGAAAGTGAAAAAAGGTGCTTTTGAGGATAGCGTGCGCAGGAAAGCAGAGAGGGCCAAATTGTCTGGGGCATTTGAAGGGGTTCCAGGAGGCAGTGAGGACCAGCATCACTTTTCCCCGCTGGCACCTTTGCTGTGGCAGCAAAAGCTGGACGTTTGTCTTTTTTGCTCCAAACAGCGCCGAAAGTGAAAAACGGTGCATTTGAGGATAGCGTGCGCAGGAAAGCAGAGAGGGCCAAATTGTCTGGGGCATTTGAAGGGGTTCCAGGAGGCAGTGAGGACCAGCATCACTTTTCCCCGCTGGCAGCTTTGCTGTGGCAGCAAAAGCTGGACGTTTGTCTTTTTTGCTCCAAACAGCGCGGAAAGTGAAAAAAGGTGCTTTTGAGGATAGAGTGCGCAGGAAAGCAGAGAGGGCCAAATTGTCTGGGGCATTTGAAGGGGTTCCAGGAGGCAGTGAGGACCAGCATCACTTTTCCCCGCTGGCACCTTTGCTGTGGCAGCAAAAGCTGGACGTTTGTCTTTTTTCCTCTGGAGGGCGCCGAAAGTGAAAAAAGGTGCTTTTGAGGATAGCGTGCGCAGGAAAGCAGAGAGGGCCAAATTGTCTGGGGCATTTGAAGGGGTTCCAGGAGGCAGTGAGGACCAGCATCACTTTTCCCCGCTGGCACCTTTGCTGTGGCAGCAAAAGCTGGACGTTTGTCTTTTTTGCTCCAAACAGCGCCGAAAGTGAAAAAAGGTGCTTTTGACGATAGCGTGCGCAGGAAAGCAGAGAGGGCCAAATTGTCTGGGGCATTTGAAGGGGTTCCAGGAGGCAGTGAGAAGCAGCATCACTTTTCCCCGCTGGCACCTTTGCTGTGGCAGCAAAAGCTGGACGTTTGTCTTTTTGCTCCAAACAGCGCGGAAAGTGAAAAAAGGTGCTTTTGAGGATAGAGTGCGCAGGAAAGCAGAGAGGGCCAAATTCTGTGGGGCATTTGAAGGGCTTCCAGGAGGCAGTGAGGACCAGCATCACTTTTCCCCGCTGGCACCTTTGCTGTGGCAGCAAAAGCTGGACGTTTGTCTTTTTCCTCTGGAGGGCGCCGAAAGTGAAAAAAGGTGCTTTTGAGGATAGCGTGCGCAGGAAAGCAGAGAGGGCCAAATTGTCTGGGGCATTTGAAGGGGTTCCAGGAGGCAGTGAGGACCAGCATCACTTTTCCCGCTGGCACCTTTGCTGTGGCAGCAAAAGCTGGACGTTTGTCTTTTTTGCTCCAAACAGCGCCGAAAGTGAAAAAAGGTGCTTTTGAGGATAGAGTGCGCAGGAAAGCAGAGAGGGCCAAATTGTCTGGGGCATTTGAAGGGGTTCCAGGAGGCAGTGAGGACCAGCATCACTTTTCCCCGCTGGCACCTTTGCTGTGGCAGCAAAAGCTGGACGTTTGTCTTTTTTGCTCCAAACAGCGCCGAAAGTGAAAAAAGGTGCTTTTGAGGATAGCGTGCGCAGGAAAGCAGAGAGGGCCAAATTGTCTGGGGCATTTGAAGGGGTTCCAGGAGGCAGTGAGGACCAGCATCACTTTTCCCCGCTGGCACCTTTGCTGTGGCAGCAAAAGCTGGACGTTTGTCTTTTTTGCTCCAAACAGCGCCGAAAGTGAAAAAAGGTGCATTGAGGATAGCGTGCGCAGGAAAGCAGAGAGGGCCAAATTGTCTGGGGCATTTGAAGGGGTTCCAGGAGGCAGTGAGGACCAGCATCACTTTTCCCCGCTGGCACCTTTGCTGTGGCAGCAAAAGCTGGACGTTTGTCTTTTTTGCTCCAAACAGCGCCGAAATTGAAAAAAGGTGTTTTTGAGGATAGCGTGCGCAGGAAAGCAGAGAGGGCCAAATTGTCTGGGGCATTTGAAGGGGTTCCAGGAGGCAGTGAGGACCAGCATCACTTTTCCCCGCTGGCACCTTTGCTGTGGCAGCAAAAGCTGGACGTTTGTCTTTTTTGCTCCAAACAGCGCCGAAAGTGAAAAAAGGGTGCATTTGAGGATAGCGTGCGCAGGAAAGCAGAGAGGGCCAAATTGTCTGGGGCATTTGAAGGGGTTCCAGGAGGCAGTGAGAAGCAGCATCACTTTTCCCCGCTGGCACCTTTGCTGTGGCAGCAAAAGCTGGACGTTTGTCTTTTTTGCTCCAAACAGCGCCGAAAGTGAAAAAAGGTGCTTTTGAGGATAGACTTTTCAGGAAAGCAGAGAGGGCCAAATTGTCTGGGGCATTTGAAGGGGTTCCAGGAGGCAGTGAGGACCAGCATCACTTTTCCCCGCTGGCACCTTTGCTGTGGCAGCAAAAGCTGGACGTTTGTCTTTTTTGCTCCAAACAGCGCCGAAAGTGAAAAAGGTGCTTTTGAGGATAGCGTGCGCAGGAAAGCAGAGAGGGCCAAATTGTGTGGGGCATTTGAAGGGGTTCCAGGAGGCAGTGAGGACCAGCATCACTTTTCCCCGCTGGCACCTTTGCTGTGGCAGCAAAAGCTGGACGTTTGTCTTTTTGCTCCAAACAGCGCCGAAAGTGAAAAAAGGTGCTTTTGAGGATAGCGTGCGCAGGAAAGCAGAGAGGGCCAAATTGTCTGGGGCATTTGAAGGGGTTCCAGGAGGCAGTGAGGACCAGCATCACTTTTCCCCGCTGGCACCTTTGCTGTGGCAGCAAAAGCTGGACGTTTGTCTTTTTTCCTCCGGAGGGCGCCGAAAGTGAAAAAAGGTGCTTTTGAGGATAGAGTGCGCAGGAAAGCAGAGAGGGCGAAATTGTCTGGGGCATTTGAAGGGGTTCCAGGAGGCAGTGAGGACCAGCATCACTTTTCCCCGCTGGCACCTTTGCTGTGGCAGCAAAAGCTGGACGTTTGTCTTTTTTGCTCCAAACAGCGCCGAAAGTGAAAAAAGGTGCTTTTGAGGATAGCGTGCGCAGGAAAGCAGAGAGGGCCAAATTGTCTGGGGCATTTGAAGGGGTTCCAGGAGGCAGTGAGGACCAGCATCACTTTTCCCCGCTGGCACCTTTGCTGTGGCAGCAAAAGCTGGACGTTTGTCTTTTTTGCTCCAAACAGCGCCGAAAGTGAAAAAAAGGTGCTTTTGAGGATAGAGTGCGCAGGAAAGCAGAGAGGGCCAAATTGTCTGGGGCATTTGAAGGGGTTCCAGGAGGCAGTGAGGACCAGCATCACTTTTCCCCGCTGGCACCTTTGCTGTGGCAGCAAAAAGCTGGACGTTTGTCTTTTTTGCTCCAAAACAGCGCCGAAAGTGAAAAAAGGTGCATTTGAGGATAGCGTGCGCAGGAAAGCAGAGAGGGCCAAATTGTCTGGGGCATTTGAAGGGGTTCCAGGAGGCAGTGAGGACCAGCATCACTTTTCCCCGCTGGCACCTTTGCTGTGGCAGCAAAAGCTGGACGTTTGTCTTTTTTGCTCCAAACAGCGCCGAAAGTGAAAAAAGGTGTTTTTGAGGATAGCGTGCGCAGGAAAGCAGAGAGGGCCAAATTGTCTGGGGCATTTGAAGGGGTTCCAGGAGGCAGTGAGGACCAGCATCACTTTTCCCCGCTGGCACCTTTGCTGTGGCAGCAAAAGCTGGACGTTTGTCTTTTTGCTCCAAACAGCGCCGAAAGTGAAAAAAGGTGCATTTGAGGATAGCGTGCGCAGGAAAGCAGAGAGGGCCAAATTGTCTGGGGCATTTGAAGGGGTTCCAGGAGGCAGTGAGAAGCAGCATCACTTTTCCCCGCTGGCACCTTTGCTGTGGCAGCAAAGCTGGACGTTTGTCTTTTTTGCTCCAAACAGCGCCGAAAGTGAAAAAAGGTGCTTTTGAGGATAGAGTGCGCAGGAAAGCAGAGAGGGCCAAATTGTCTGGGGCATTTGAAGGGGTTCCAGGAGGCAGTGAGGACCAGCATCACTTTTCCCCGCTGGCACCTTTGCTGTGGCAGCAAAAGCTGGACGTTTGTCTTTTTTTGCTCCAAACAGCGCCGAAAGTGAAAAAAGGTGCTTTTGAGGATAGACTTTTCAGGAAAGCAGAGAGGGCCAAATTGTGTGGGGCATTTGAAGGGGTTCCAGGAGGCAGTGAGGACCAGCATCACTTTTCCCCGCTGGCACCTTTGCTGTGGCAGCAAAAGCTGGACGTTTGTCTTTTTTGCTCCAAACAGCGCCGAAAGTGAAAAAAGGTGTTTTTTGAGGATAGCGTGCGCAGGAAAGCAGAGAGGGCGAAATTGTCTGGGGCATTTGAAGGGGTTCCAGGAGGCAGTGAGGACCAGCATCACTTTTCCCCGCTGGCACCTTTGCTGTGGCAGCAAAAGCTGGACGTTTGTCTTTTTTGCTCCAAACAGCGCCGAAAGTGAAAAAAGGTGCTTTTGAGGATAGCGTGCGCAGGAAAGCAGAGAGGGCCAAATTGTCTGGGGCATTTGAAGGGGTTCCAGGAGGCAGTGAGGACCAGCATCACTTTTCCCCGCTGGCACCTTTGCTGTGGCAGCAAAGCTGGACGTTTGTCTTTTTCCTCCGGAGGGCGCCGAAAGTGAAAAAAGGTGCTTTTGAGGATAGAGTGCGCAGGAAAGCAGAGAGGGCCAAATTGTCTGGGGCATTTGAAGGGCTTCCAGGAGGCAGTGAGGACCAGCATCACTTTTCCCCGCTGGCACCTTTGCTGTGGCAGCAAAAGCTGGACGTTTGTCTTTTTTGCTCCAAACAGCCCCGAAAGTGAAAAAAGGTGCTTTTGAGGATAGCGTGCGCAGGAAAGCAGAGAGGGCCAAATTGTCTGGGGCATTTGAAGGGGTTCCAGGAGGCAGTGAGGACCAGCATCACTTTTCCCCGCTGGCACCTTTGCTGTGGCAGCAAAAGCTGGACGTTTGTCTTTTTGCTCCAAACAGCGCCGAAAGTGAAAAAGGTGCATTTGAGGATAGCGTGCGCAGGAAAGCAGAGAGGGCCAAATTGTCTGGGGCATTTGAAGGGGTTCCAGGAGGCAGTGAGAAGCAGCATCACTTTTCCCCGCTGGCACCTTTGCTGTGGCAGCAAAAGCTGGACGTTTGTCTTTTTTGCTCCAAAACAGCGCCGAAAGTGAAAAAAGGTGCTTTTGAGGATAGACTTTTCAGGAAAGCAGAGAGGGCCAAATTGTCTGGGGCATTTGAAGGGGTTCCAGGAGGCAGTGAGGACCAGCATCACTTTTCCCCGCTGGCACCTTTGCTGTGGCAGCAAAGCTGGACGTTTGTCTTTTTTGCTCCAAACAGCGCCGAAAGTGAAAAAAGGTGTTTTTGAGGATAGCGTGCGCAGGAAAGCAGAGAGGGCCAAATTGTCTGGGGCATTTGAAGGGGTTCCAGGAGGCAGTGAGGACCAGCATCACTTTTCCCCGCTGGCACCTTTGCTGTGGCAGCAAAAGCTGGACGTTTGTCTTTTTTGCTCCAAACAGCGCCGAAAGTGAAAAAAGGTGCATTTGAGGATAGCGTGCGCAGGGAAAGCAGAGAGGGCCAAATTGTCTGGGGCATTTGAAGGGGTTCCAGGAGGCAGTGAGAAGCAGCATCACTTTCCCCGCTGGCACCTTTGCTGTGGCAGCAAAAGCTGGACGTTTGTCTTTTTTGCTCCAAACAGCGCCGAAAGTGAAAAAAGGTGCTTTTGAGGATAGAGTGCGCAGGAAAGCAGAGAGGGCCAAATTGTCTGGGGCATTTGAAGGGGTTCCAGGAGGCAGTGAGGACCAGCATCACTTTTCCCCGCTGGCACCTTTGCTGTGGCAGCAAAAGCTGGACGTTTGTCTTTTTTGCTCCAAACAGCGCCGAAAGTGAAAAAAGGTGCTTTTGAGGATAGACTTTTCAGGAAAGCAGAGAGGGCCAAATTGTGTGGGGCATTTGAAGGGGTTCCAGGAGGCAGTGAGAAGCAGCATCACTTTTCCCCGCTGGCACCTTTGCTGTGGCAGCAAAAGCTGGACGTTTGTCTTTTTTGCTCCAAACAGCGTGGAAAGTGAAAAAAGGTGCTTTTGAGGATAGAGTGCGCAGGAAAGCAGAGAGGGCCAAATTGTCTGGGGCATTTGAAGGGGTTCCAGGAGGCAGTGAGGACCAGCATCACTTTTCCCCGCTGGCACCTTTGCTGTGGCAGCAAAAGCTGGACGTTTGTCTTTTTTGCTCCAAACAGCGCCGAAAGTGAAAAAAGGTGCATTTGAGGATAGCGTGCGCAGGAAAGCAGAGAGGGCCAAATTGTGTGGGGCATTTGAAGGGGTTCCAGGAGGCAGTGAGGACCAGCATCACTTTTCCCCGCTGGCACCTTTGCTGTGGCAGCAAAAGCTGGACGTTTGTCTTTTTTGCTCCAAACAGCGCCGAAAGTGAAAAAAGGTGTTTTTGAGGATAGCGTGCGCAGGAAAGCAGAGAGGGCCAAATTGTCTGGGGCATTTGAAGGGGTTCCAGGAGGCAGTGAGGACCAGCATCACTTTTCCCCGCTGGCACCTTTGCTGTGGCAGCAAAAGCTGGACGTTTCTCTTCGTTCCTCCGGAGGGCGCCGAAAGTGAAAAAAGGTGCTTTTGAGGATAGCGTGCGCAGGAAAGCAGAGAGGGCGAAATTGTCTGGGGCATTTGAAGGGGTTCCAGGAGGCAGTGAGGACCAGCATCACTTTTCCCCGCTGGCACCTTTGCTGTGGCAGCAAAAGCTGGACGTTTGTCTTTTTTGCTCCAAACAGCGCCGAAAGTGAAAAAAGGTGCTTTTGAGGATAGCGTGCGCAGGAAAGCAGAGAGGGCCAAATTGTCTGGGGCATTTGAAGGGGTTCCAGGAGGCAGTGAGGACCAGCATCACTTTTCCCCGCTGGCACCTTTGCTGTGGCAGCAAAAGCTGGACGTTTGTCTTTTTCCTCCGGAGGGCGCCGAAAGTGAAAAAAGGTGCTTTTGAGGATAGAGTGCGCAGGAAAGCAGAGAGGGCCAAATTGTCTGGGGCATTTGAAGGGCTTCCAGGAGGCAGTGAGGACCAGCATCACTTTTCCCCGCTGGCACCTTTGCTGTGGCAGCAAAAGCTGGACGTTTGTCTTTTTTGCTCCAAACAGCCCCGAAAGTGAAAAAAGGTGCTTTTGAGGATAGCGTGCGCAGGAAAGCAGAGAGGGCCAAATTGTCTGGGGCATTTGAAGGGGTTCCAGGAGGCAGTGAGAAGCAGCATCACTTTTCCCCGCTGGCACCTTTGCTGTGGCAGCAAAAGCTGGACGTTTGTCTTTTTTGCTCCAAACAGCGCCGAAAGTGAAAAAGGTGCTTTTGAGGATAGAGTGCGCAGGAAAGCAGAGAGGGCCAAATTGTCTGGGGCATTTGAAGGGGTTCCAGGAGGCAGTGAGGACCAGCATCACTTTTCCCCGCTGGCACCTTTGCTGTGGCAGCAAAAGCTGGACGTTTGTCTTTTTTGCTCCAAACAGCGCCGAAAGTGAAAAAAGGTGCTTTTGAGGATAGCGTGCGCAGGAAAGCAGAGAGGGCCAAATTGTCTGGGGCATTTGAAGGGGTTCCAGGAGGCAGTGAGGACCAGCATCACTTTTCCCCGCTGGCACCTTTGCTGTGGCAGCAAAAGCTGGACGTTTGTCTTCATTCCTCCGGAGGGCGCCGAAAGTGAAAAAAGGTGCTTTTGAGGATAGCGTGCGCAGGAAAGCAGAGAGGGCCAAATTGTGTGGGGCATTTGAAGGGGTTCCAGGAGGCAGTGAGGACCAGCATCACTTTTCCCCGCTGGCACCTTTGCTGTGGCAGCAAAAGCTGGACGTTTGTCTTTTTTGCTCCAAACAGCGCCGAAAGTGAAAAAAGGTGCTTTTGAGGATAGCGTGCGCAGGAAAGCAGAGAGGGCCAAATTGTCTGGGGCATTTGAAGGGGTTCCAGGAGGCAGTGAGAAGCAGCATCACTTTTCCCCGCTGGCACCTTTGCTGTGGCAGCAAAAGCTGGACGTTTGTCTTTTTTCCTCTGGAGGGCGCCGAAAGTGAAAAAAGGTGCTTTTGAGGATAGCGTGTGCAGGAAAGCAGAGAGGGCCAAATTGTCTGGGGCATTTGAAGGGGTTCCAGGAGGCAGTGAGGACCAGCATCACTTTTCCCCGCTGGCACCTTTGCTGTGGCAGCAAAAGCTGGACGTTTGTCTTTTTTGCTCCAAACAGCGCCGAAAGTGAAAAAAGGTGCATTTGAGGATAGCGTGCGCAGGAAAGCAGAGAGGGCCAAATTGTCTGGGGCATTTGAAGGGGTTCCAGGAGGCAGTGAGGACCAGCATCACTTTTCCCCGCTGGCACCTTTGCTGTGGCAGCAAAAGCTGGACGTTTGTCTTTTTTGCTCCAAACAGCGCGGAAAGTGAAAAAAGGTGCTTTTGAGGATAGAGTGCGCAGGAAAGCAGAGAGGGCCAAATTGTCTGGGGCATTTGAAGGGGTTCCAGGAGGCAGTGAGGACCAGCATCACTTTTCCCCGCTGGCACCTTTGCTGTGGCAGCAAAAGCTGGACGTTTGTCTTTTTTGCTCCAAACAGCGCCGAAAGTGAAAAAAGGTGCTTTTGAGGATAGCGTGCGCAGGAAAGCAGAGAGGGCCAAATTGTGTGGGGCATTTGAAGGGGTTCCAGGAGGCAGTGAGGACCAGCATCACTTTTCCCCGCTGGCACCTTTGCTGTGGCAGCAAAAGCTGGACGTTTGTCTTTTTTGCTCCAAACAGCGCGGAAAGTGAAAAAAGGTGCTTTTGAGGATAGCGTGCGCAGGAAAGCAGAGAGGGCCAAATTGTGTGGGGCATTTGAAGGGGTTCCAGGAGGCAGTGAGGACCAGCATCACTTTTCCCCGCTGGCACCTTTGCTGTGGCAGCAAAAGCTGGACGTTTGTCTTTTTTGCTCCAAACAGCGCCGAAAGTGAAAAAAGGTGCTTTTGAGGATAGCGTGCGCAGGAAAGCAGAGAGGGCCAAATTGTCTGGGGCATTTGAAGGGGTTCCAGGAGGCAGTGAGAAGCAGCATCACTTTTCCCCGCTGGCACCTTTGCTGTGGCAGCAAAAGCTGGACGTTTGTCTTTTTTGATCCAAACAGCGCCGAAAGTGAAAAAAAGTGCTTTTGAGGATAGCGTGCGCAGGAAAGCAGAGAGGGCCAAATTGTCTGGGGCATTTGAAGGGCTTCCAGGAGGCAGTGAGGACCAGCATCACTTTTCCCCGCTGGCACCTTTGTTGTGGCAGCAAAAGCTGGACGTTTGTCTTTTTTGCTCCAAACAGCGCCGAAAGTGAAAAAAGGTGCTTTTGAGGATAGCGTGCGCAGGAAAGCAGAGAGGGCCAAATTGTCTGGGGCATTTGAAGGGGTTCCAGGAGGCAGTGAGGACCAGCATCACTTTTCCCCGCTGGCACCTTTGCTGTGGCAGCAAAAGCTGGACGTTTGTCTTTTTTGCTCCAAACAGCGCCGAAAGTGAAAAAAGGTGCTTTTGAGGATAGCGTGCGCAGGAAAGCAGAGAGGGCCAAATTGTCTGGGGCATTTGAAGGGGTTCCAGGAGGCAGTGAGGACCAGCATCACTTTTCCCCGCTGGCACCTTTGCTGTGGCAGCAAAAGCTGGACGTTTGTCTTTTTTGCTCCAAACAGCGCCGAAAGTGAAAAAAGGTGCTTTTGAGGATAGCGTGCGCAGGAAAGCAGAGAGGGCCAAATTGTGTGGGGCATTTGAAGGGGTTCCAGGAGGCAGTGAGGACCAGCATCACTTTTCCCCGCTGGCACCTTTGCTGTGGCAGCAAAAGCTGGACGTTTGTCTTTTTTGCTCCAAACAGCGCCGAAAGTGAAAAAAGGTGCTTTTGAGGATAGCGTGCGCAGGAAAGCAGAGAGGGCCAAATTGTCTGGGGCATTTGAAGGGGTTCCAGGAGGCAGTGAGGACCAGCATCACTTTTCCCCGCTGGCACCTTTGCTGTGGCAGCAAAAGCTGGACGTTTGTCTTTTTTGCTCCAAACAGCGCCGAAAGTGAAAAAAGGTGCTTTTGAGGATAGCGTGCGCAGGAAAGCAGAGAGGGCCAAATTGTGTGGGGCATTTGAAGGGGTTCCAGGAGGCAGTGAGGACCAGCATCACTTTTCCCCGCTGGCACCTTTGCTGTGGCAGCAAAAGCTGGACGTTTGTCTTTTTTGCTCCAAACAGCGCCGAAAGTGAAAAAAGGTGCTTTTGAGGATAGCGTGCGCAGGAAAGCAGAGAGGGCCAAATTGTCTGGGGCATTTGAAGGGGTTCCAGGAGGCAGTGAGAAGCAGCATCACTTTTCCCCGCTGGCACCTTTGCTGTGGCAGCAAAAGCTGGACGTTTGTCTTTTTTGCTCCAAACAGCGCCGAAAGTGAAAAAAGGTGCTTTTGAGGATAGCGTGCGCAGGAAAGCAGAGAGGGCCAAATTGTGTGGGGCATTTGAAGGGGTTCCAGGAGGCAGTGAGGACCAGCATCACTTTTCCCCGCTGGCACCTTTGCTGTGGCAGCAAAAGCTGGACGTTTGTCTTTTTTGCTCCAAACAGCGCCGAAAGTGAAAAAAGGTGCTTTTGAGGATAGCGTGCGCAGGAAAGCAGAGAGGGCCAAATTGTCTGGGGCATTTGAAGGGGTTCCAGGAGGCAGTGAGGACCAGCATCACTTTTCCCCGCTGGCACCTTTGCTGTGGCAGCAAAAGCTGGACGTTTGTCTTTTTTGCTCCAAACAGCGCCGAAAGTGAAAAAAGGTGCTTTTGAGGATAGCGTGCGCAGGAAAGCAGAGAGGGCCAAATTGTGTGGGGCATTTGAAGGGGTTCCAGGAGGCAGTGAGGACCAGCATCACTTTTCCCCGCTGGCACCTTTGCTGTGGCAGCAAAAGCTGGACGTTTGTCTTTTTTGCTCCAAACAGCGCCGAAAGTGAAAAAAGGTGCTTTTGAGGATAGCGTGCGCAGGAAAGCAGAGAGGGCCAAATTGTGTGGGGCATTTGAAGGGGTTCCAGGAGGCAGTGAGGACCAGCATCACTTTTCCCCGCTGGCACCTTTGCTGTGGCAGCAAAAGCTGGACGTTTGTCTTTTTTGCTCCAAACAGCGCCGAAAGTGAAAAAAGGTGCTTTTGAGGATAGCGTGCGCAGGAAAGCAGAGAGGGCCAAATTGTGTGGGGCATTTGAAGGGGTTCCAGGAGGCAGTGAGAAGCAGCATCACTTTTCCCCGCTGGCACCTTTGCTGTGGCAGCAAAAGCTGGACGTTTGTCTTTTTTGCTCCAAACAGCGCCGAAAGTGAAAAAAGGTGCTTTTGAGGATAGCGTGCGCAGGAAAGCAGAGAGGGCCAAATTGTGTGGGGCATTTGAAGGGCTTCCAGGAGGCAGTGAGGACCAGCATCACTTTTCCCCGCTGGCACCTTTGTTGTGGCAGCAAAAGCTGGACGTTTGTCTTTTTTGCTCCAAACAGCGCCGAAAGTGAAAAAAGGTGCATTTGAGGATAGCGTGCGCAGGAAAGCAGAGAGGGCCAAATTGTCTGGGGCATTTGAAGGGGTTCCAGGAGGCAGTGAGGACCAGCATCACTTTTCCCCGCTGGCACCTTTGCTGTGGCAGCAAAAGCTGGACGTTTGTCTTTTTTGCTCCAAACAGCGCCGAAAGTGAAAAAAGGTGCTTTTGAGGATAGCGTGCGCAGGAAAGCAGAGAGGGCCAAATTGTCTGGGGCATTTGAAGGGGTTCCAGGAGGCAGTGAGGACCAGCATCACTTTTCCCCGCTGGCACCTTTGCTGTGGCAGCAAAAGCTGGACGTTTGTCTTTTTTGCTCCAAACAGCGCCGAAAGTGAAAAAAGGTGCTTTTGAGGATAGCGTGCGCAGGAAAGCAGAGAGGGCCAAATTGTGTGGGGCATTTGAAGGGGTTCCAGGAGGCAGTGAGGACCAGCATCACTTTTCCCCGCTGGCACCTTTGCTGTGGCAGCAAAAGCTGGACGTTTGTCTTTTTTGCTCCAAACAGCACCGAAAGTGAAAAAAGGTGCTTTTGAGGATAGCGTGCGCAGGAAAGCAGAGAGGGCCAAATTGTCTGGGGCATTTGAAGGGGTTCCAGGAGGCAGTGAGAAGCAGCATCACTTTTCCCCGCTGGCACCTTTGCTGTGGCAGCAAAAGCTGGACGTTTGTCTTTTTTGCTCCAAACAGCGCCGAAAGTGAAAAAAGGTGCTTTTGAGGATAGCGTGCGCAGGAAAGCAGAGAGGGCCAAATTGTCTGGGGCATTTGAAGGGGTTCCAGGAGGCAGTGAGGACCAGCATCACTTTTCCCCGCTGGCACCTTTGCTGTGGCAGCAAAAGCTGGACGTTTGTCTTTTTTGCTCCAAACAGCGCGGAAAGTGAAAAAAGGTGCTTTTGAGGATAGAGTGCGCAGGAAAGCAGAGAGGGCCAAATTGTCTGGGGCATTTGAAGGGGTTCCAGGAGGCAGTGAGGACCAGCATCACTTTTCCCCGCTGGCACCTTTGCTGTAACAGCAAAAGCTGGACGTTTGTCTTTTTTGCTCCAAACAGCGCCGAAAGTGAAAAAAGGTGCTTTTGAGGATAGCGTGCGCAGGAAAGCAGAGAGGGCCAAATTGTGTGGGGCATTTGAAGGGCTTCCAGGAGGCAGTGAGGACCAGCATCACTTTTCCCCGCTGGCACCTTTGCTGTGGCAGCAAAAGCTGGACGTTTGTCTTTTTTGCTCCAAACAGCGCCGAAAGTGAAAAAAGGTGCTTTTGAGGATAGCGTGCGCAGGAAAGCAGAGAGGGCCAAATTGTCTGGGGCATTTGAAGGGGTTCCAGGAGGCAGTGAGGACCAGCATCACTTTTCCCCGCTGGCACCTTTGCTGTGGCAGCAAAAGCTGGACGTTTGTCTTTTTTGCTCCAAACAGCGCCGAAAGTGAAAAAAGGTGCTTTTGAGGATAGCGTGCGCAGGAAAGCAGAGAGGGCCAAATTGTCTGGGGCATTTGAAGGGGTTCCAGGAGGCAGTGAGGACCAGCATCACTTTTCCCCGCTGGCACCTTTGCTGTGGCAGCAAAAGCTGGACGTTTGTCTTTTTTGCTCCAAACAGCGCCGAAAGTGAAAAAAGGTGCTTTTGAGGATAGCGTGCGCAGGAAAGCAGAGAGGGCCAAATTGTCTGGGGCATTTGAAGGGGTTCCAGGAGGCAGTGAGAAGCAGCATCACTTTTCCCCGCTGGCACCTTTGCTGTGGCAGCAAAAGCTGGACGTTTGTCTTTTTTGCTCCAAACAGCGCCGAAAGTGAAAAAAGGTGCTTTTGAGGATAGCGTGCGCAGGAAAGCAGAGAGGGCCAAATTGTGTGGGGCATTTGAAGGGGTTCCAGGAGGCAGTGAGGACCAGCATCACTTTTCCCCGCTGGCACCTTTGCTGTGGCAGCAAAAGCTGGACGTTTGTCTTTTTTGCTCCAAACAGCGCCGAAAGTGAAAAAAGGTGCATTTGAGGATAGCGTGCGCAGGAAAGCAGAGAGGGCCAAATTGTCTGGGGCATTTGAAGGGGTTCCAGGAGGCAGTGAGAAGCAGCACCACTTTTCCCCGCTGGCACCTTTGCTGTGGCAGCAAAAGCTGGACGTTTGTCTTTTTTGTCCAAACAGCGCCGAAAGTGAAAAAAGGTGCTTTTGAGGATAGCGTGCGCAGGAAAGCAGAGAGGGCCAAATTGTGTGGGGCATTTGAAGGGGTTCCAGGAGGCAGTGAGGACCAGCATCACTTTTCCCCGCTGGCACCTTTGCTGTGGCAGCAAAAGCTGGACGTTTGTCTTTTTTGCTCCAAACAGCGCCGAAAGTGAAAAAACGTGCTTTTGAGGATAGACTTTTCAGGAAAGCAGAGAGGGCCAAATTGTCTGGGGCATTTGAAGGGGTTCCAGGAGGCAGTGAGGACCAGCATCATTTTCCCCGCTGGCACCTTTGCTGTGGCAGCAAAAGCTGGACGTTTGTCTTCATTCCTCCGAAGGGCGCCGAAAGTGAAAAAAGGTGCTTTTGAGGATAGCGTGCGCAGGAAAGCAGAGAGGGCCAAATTGTCTGGGGCATTTGAAGGGGTTCCAGGAGGCAGTGAGGACCAGCATCACTTTTCCCCGCTGGCACCTTTGCTGTGGCAGCAAAAGCTGGACGTTTGTCTTTTTTGCTCCAAACAGCGCCGAAAGTGAAAAAAGGTGCTTTTGAGGATAGCGTGCGCAGGAAAGCAGAGAGGGCCAAATTGTCTGGGGCATTTGAAGGGGTTCCAGGAGGCAGTGAGGACCAGCATCACTTTTCCCCGCTGGCACCTTTGCTGTGGCAGCAAAAGCTGGACGTTTGTCTTTTTTGCTCCAAACAGCGCCGAAAGTGAAAAAAGGTGCTTTTGAGGATAGCGTGCGCAGGAAAGCAGAGAGGGCCAAATTGTCTGGGGCATTTGAAGGGGTTCCAGGAGGCAGTGAGGACCAGCATCACTTTTCCCCGCTGGCACCTTTGCTGTGGCAGCAAAAGCTGGACGTTTGTCTTTTTTGCCCCAAACAGCGCCGAAAGTGAAAAAAGGTGCTTTTGAGGATAGAGTGCGCAGGAAAGCAGAGAGGGCCAAATTGTGTGGGGCATTTGAAGGGCTTCCAGGAGGCAGTGAGGACCAGCATCACTTTTCCCCGCTGGCACCTTTGCTGTGGCAGCAAAAGCTGGACGTTTGTCTTTTTTGCTCCAAACAGCACCGAAAGTGAAAAAAGGTGCTTTTGAGGATAGCGTGCGCAGGAAAACAGAGAGGGCCAAATTGTCTGGGGCATTTGAAGGGGTTCCAGGAGGCAGTGAGGACCAGCATCACTTTTCCCCGCTGGCACCTTTGCTGTGGCAGCAAAAGCTGGACGTTTGTCTTTTTTCCTCCGGAGGGCGCCGAAAGTGAAAAAAGGTGCTT
Organism: Vanellus vanellus; assembly: GCF_965231255.1. Classification (NCBI taxonomy): domain Eukaryota; kingdom Metazoa; phylum Chordata; class Aves; order Charadriiformes; family Charadriidae; genus Vanellus; species Vanellus vanellus. The sequence continues at coordinate 15,685 of NW_028127422.1, forward strand.
TTGAGGATAGAGTGCGCAGGAAAGCAGAGAGGGCCAAATTGTCTGGGGCATTTGAAGGGGTTCCAGGAGGCAGTGAGGACCAGCATCACTTTTCCCCGCTGGCACCTTTGCTGTGGCAGCAAAAGCTGGACGTTTGTCTTTTTTGCTCCAAACAGCGCCGAAAGTGAAAAAAGGTGCATTTGAGGATAGCGTGCGCAGGAAAGCAGAGAGGGCCAAATTGTCTGGGGCATTTGAAGGGGTTCCAGGAGGCAGTGAGAAGCAGCATCACTTTTCCCCGCTGGCACCTTTGCTGTGGCAGCAAAAGCTGGACGTTTGTCTTTTTTGCTCCAAACAGCGCCCAAAGTGAAAAAAGGTGCTTTTGAGGATAGACTTTTCAGGAAAGCAGAGAGGGCCAAATTGTCTGGGGCATTTGAAGGGGTTCCAGGAGGCAGTGAGGACCAGCATCACTTTTCCCCGCTGGCACCTTTGCTGTGGCAGCAAAAGCTGGACGTTTGTCTTTTTTGCTCCAAACAGCGCGGAAAGTGAAAAAAGGTACTTTTGAGGATAGAGTGCGCAGGAAAGCAGAGAGGGCCAAATTGTGTGGGGCATTTGAAGGGGTTCCAGGAGGCAGTGAGGACCAGCATCACTTTTCCCCGCTGGCACCTTTGCTGTGGCAGCAAAAGCTGGACGTTTGTCTTTTTTGCTCCAAACAGCGCCGAAAGTGAAAAAAGGTGCATTTGAGGATAGCGTGCGCAGGAAAGCAGAGAGGGCCAAATTGTCTGGGGCATTTGAAGGGGTTCCAGGAGGCAGTGAGGACCAGCATCACTTTTCCCCGCTGGCACCTTTGCTGTGGCAGCAAAAGCTGGACGTTTGTCTTTTTTGCCCCAAACAGCGCCGAAAGTGAAAAAAGGTGCTTTTGAGGATAGCGTGCGCAGGAAAACAGAGAGGGCCAAATTGTCTGGGGCATTTGAAGGGGTTCCAGGAGGCAGTGAGGACCAGCATCACTTTTCCCCGCTGGCACCTTTGCTGTGGCAGCAAAAGCTGGACGTTTGTCTTTTTTGCTCCAAACAGCGCCGAAAGTGAAAAAAGGTGCTTTTGAGGATAGCGTGCGCAGGAAAGCAGAGAGGGCCAAATTGTGTGGGGCATTTGAAGGGGTTCCAGGAGGCAGTGAGGACCAGCATCACTTTTCCCCGCTGGCACCTTTGCTGTGGCAGCAAAAGCTGGACGTTTGTCATTTTGCTCCAAACAGCGCCCAAAGTGAAAAAAGGTGCTTTTGAGGATAGCGTGCGCAGGAAAACAGAGAGGGCGAAATTGTCTGGGGCATTTGAAGGGGTTCCAGGAGGCAGTGAGGACCAGCATCACTTTTCCCCGCTGGCACCTTTGCTGTGGCAGCAAAAGCTGGACGTTTGTCTTTTTTCCTCCGGAGGGCGCGGAAAGTGAAAAAAGGTGCTTTTGAGGATAGCGTGCGCAGGAAAGCAGAGAGGGCCAAATTGTCTGGGGCATTTGAAGGGGTTCCAGGAGGCAGTGAGGACCAGCATCACTTTTCCCCGCTGGCACCTTTGCTGTGGCAGCAAAAGCTGGACGTTTGTCTTTTTTGCTCCAAACAGCGCCGAAAGTGAAAAAAGGTGCATTTGAGGATAGCGTGCGCAGGAAAGCAGAGAGGGCCAAATTGTCTGGGGCATTTGAAGGGGTTCCAGGAGGCAGTGAGAAGCAGCATCACTTTTCCCCGCTGGCACCTTTGCTGTGGCAGCAAAAGCTGGACGTTTGTCTTTTTTGCTCCAAACAGCGCCGAAAGTGAAAAAAGGTGCTTTTGAAGATAGACTTTTCAGGAAAGCAGAGAGGGCCAAATTGTCTGGGGCATTTGAAGGGGTTCCAGGAGGCAGTGAGGACCAGCATCATTTTCCCCGCTGGCACCTTTGCTGTGGCAGCAAAAGCTGGACGTTTGTCTTCATTCCTCCGGAGGGCGCCGAAAGTGAAAAAAGGTGCTTTTGAGGATAGAGTGCGCAGGAAAGCAGAGAGGGCCAAATTGTCTGGGGCATTTGAAGGGGTTCCAGGAGGCAGTGAGGACCAGCATCACTTTTCCCCGCTGGCACCTTTGCTGTGGCAGCAAAAGCTGGACGTTTGTCTTTTTTGCTCCAAACAGCGCCCAAAGTGAAAAAAGGTGCTTTTGAGGATAGCGTGCGCAGGAAAGCAGAGAGGGCCAAATTGTCTGGGGCATTTGAAGGGGTTCCAGGAGGCAGTGAGGACCAGCATCACTTTTCCCCGCTGGCACCTTTGCTGTGGCAGCAAAAGCTGGACGTTTGTCTTTTTTGCTCCAAACAGCGCGGAAAGTGAAAAAAGGTGCTTTTGAGGATAGAGTGCGCAGGAAAGCAGAGAGGGCCAAATTGTCTGGGGCATTTGAAGGGGTTCCAGGAGGCAGTGAGGACCAGCATCACTTTTCCCCGCTGGCACCTTTGCTGTGGCAGCAAAAGCTGGACGTTTGTCTTTTTTCCTCTGGAGGGCGCCGAAAGTGAAAAAAGGTGCTTTTGAGGATAGCGTGCGCAGGAAAGCAGAGAGGGCCAAATTGTCTGGGGCATTTGAAGGGGTTCCAGGAGGCAGTGAGGACCAGCATCACTTTTCCCCGCTGGCACCTTTGCTGTGGCAGCAAAAGCTGGACGTTTGTCTTTTTTGCCCCAAACAGCGCCGAAAGTGAAAAAAGGTGCTTTTGAGGATAGAGTGCGCAGGAAAGCAGAGAGGGCCAAATTGTCTGGGGCATTTGAAGGGCTTCCAGGAGGCAGTGAGGACCAGCATCACTTTTCCCCGCTGGCACCTTTGCTGTGGCAGCAAAAGCTGGACGTTTGTCTTTTTTGCTCCAAACAGCGCCGAAAGTGAAAAAAGGTGCATTTGAGGATAGCGTGCGCAGGAAAGCAGAGAGGGCCAAATTGTCTGGGGCATTTGAAGGGGTTCCAGGAGGCAGTGAGGACCAGCATCACTTTTCCCCGCTGGCACCTTTGCTGTGGCAGCAAAAGCTGGACGTTTGTCTTTTTTGCTCCAAACAGCGCCGAAAGTGAAAAAAGGTGCTTTTGAGGATAGCGTGCGCAGGAAAGCAGAGAGGGCCAAATTGTGTGGGGCATTTGAAGGGGTTCCAGGAGGCAGTGAGGACCAGCATCACTTTTCCCCGCTGGCACCTTTGCTGTGGCAGCAAAAGCTGGACGTTTGTCTTTTTTGCTCCAAACAGCACCGAAAGTGAAAAAAGGTGCTTTTGAGGATAGCGTGCGCAGGAAAACAGAGAGGGCGAAATTGTCTGGGGCATTTGAAGGGGTTCCAGGAGGCAGTGAGGACCAGCATCACTTTTCCCCGCTGGCACCTTTGCTGTGGCAGCAAAAGCTGGACGTTTGTCTTTTTTCCTCCGGAGGGCGCCGAAAGTGAAAAAAGGTGCTTTTGAGGATAGAGTGCGCAGGAAAGCAGAGAGGGCCAAATTGTCTGGGGCATTTGAAGGGGTTCCAGGAGGCAGTGAGGACCAGCATCACTTTTCCCCGCTGGCACCTTTGCTGTGGCAGCAAAAGCTGGACGTTTGTCTTTTTTGCTCCAAACAGCGCCGAAAGTGAAAAAAGGTGCTTTTGAGGATAGACTTTTCAGGAAAGCAGAGAGGGCGAAATTGTGTGGGGCATTTGAAGGGGTTCCAGGAGGCAGTGAGAAGCAGCATCACTTTTCCCCGCTGGCACCTTTGCTGTGGCAGCAAAAGCTGGACGTTTGTCTTTTTTGCTCCAAACAGCGCCGAAAGTGAAAAAAGGTGCATTTGAGGATAGCGTGCGCAGGAAAGCAGAGAGGGCCAAATTGTCTGGGGCATTTGAAGGGGTTCCAGGAGGCAGTGAGGACCAGCATCACTTTTCCCCGCTGGCACCTTTGCTGTGGCAGCAAAAGCTGGACGTTTGTCTTCATTCCTCCGGAGGGCGCCGAAAGTGAAAAAAGGTGCTTTTGAGGATAGCGTGCGCAGGAAAGCAGAGAGGGCCAAATTGTCTGGGGCATTTGAAGGGGTTCCAGGAGGCAGTGAGGACCAGCATCACTTTTCCCCGCTGGCACCTTTGCTGTGGCAGCAAAAGCTGGACGTTTGTCTTTTTTGCTCCAAACAGCACCGAAAGTGAAAAAAGGTGCTTTTGAGGATAGCGTGCGCAGGAAAACAGAGAGGGCGAAATTGTCTGGGGCATTTGAAGGGGTTCCAGGAGGCAGTGAGGACCAGCATCACTTTTCCCCGCTGGCACCTTTGCTGTGGCAGCAAAAGCTGGACGTTTGTCTATTTTCCTCCGGAGGGCGCCGAAAGTGAAAAAAGGTGCTTTTGAGGATAGCGTGCGCAGGAAAGCAGAGAGGGCCAAATTGTCTGGGGCATTTGAAGGGGTTCCAGGAGGCAGTGAGGACCAGCATCACTTTTCCCCGCTGGCACCTTTGCTGTGGCAGCAAAAGCTGGACGTTTGTCTTTTTTGCTCCAAACAGCGCCGAAAGTGAAAAAAGGTGCTTTTGAGGATAGACTTTTCAGGAAAGCAGAGAGGGCCAAATTGTCTGGGGCATTTGAAGGGGTTCCAGGAGGCAGTGAGAAGCAGCATCACTTTTCCCCGCTGGCACCTTTGCTGTGGCAGCAAAAGCTGGACGTTTGTCTTTTTTGCTCCAAACAGCGCCGAAAGTGAAAAAAGGTGCTTTTGAGGATAGCGTGCGCAGGAAAGCAGAGAGGGCCAAATTGTCTGGGGCATTTGAAGGGGTTCCAGGAGGCAGTGAGAAGCAGCATCACTTTTCCCCGCTGGCACCTTTGCTGTGGCAGCAAAAGCTGGACGTTTGTCTTCATTCCTCCGGAGGGCGCCGAAAGTGAAAAAAGGTGCTTTTGAGGATAGCGTGCGCAGGAAAGCAGAGAGGGCCAAATTGTCTGGGGCATTTGAAGGGGTTCCAGGAGGCAGTGAGGACCAGCATCACTTTTCCCCGCTGGCACCTTTGCTGTGGCAGCAAAAGCTGGACGTTTGTCTTTTTTGCTCCAAACAGCGCCGAAAGTGAAAAAAGGTGCTTTTGAGGATAGACTTTTCAGGAAAGCAGAGAGGGCCAAATTGTCTGGGGCATTTGAAGGGGTTCCAGGAGGCAGTGAGAAGCAGCATCACTTTTCCCCGCTGGCACCTTTGCTGTGGCAGCAAAAGCTGGACGTTTGTCTTTTTTGCTCCAAACAGCGCCGAAAGTGAAAAAAGGTGCTTTTGAGGATAGAGTGCGCAGGAAAGCAGAGAGGGCCAAATTGTCTGGGGCATTTGAAGGGGTTCCAGGAGGCAGTGAGAAGCAGCATCACTTTTCCCTGCTGGCACCTTTGCTGTGGCAGCAAAAGCTGGACGTTTGTCTTTTTTGCTCCAAACAGCGCCGAAAGTGAAAAAAGGTGCTTTTGAGGATAGAGTGCGCAGGAAAGCAGAGAGGGCCAAATTGTCTGGGGCATTTGAAGGGGTTCCAGGAGGCAGTGAGAAGCAGCATCACTTTTCCCCGCTGGCACCTTTGCTGTGGCAGCAAAAGCTGGACGTTTGTCTTTTTTGCTCCAAACAGCGCCGAAAGTGAAAAAAGGGGCTTTTGAGGATAGACTTTTCAGGAAAGCAGAGAGGGCCAAATTGTCTGGGGCATTTGAAGGGGTTCCAGGAGGCAGTGAGAAGCAGCATCACTTTTCCCCGCTGGCACCTTTGCTGTGGCAGCAAAAGCTGGACGTTTGTCTTTTTTGCTCCAAACAGCGCCGAAAGTGAAAAAAGGTGCATTTGAGGATAGCGTGCGCAGGAAAGCAGAGAGGGCCAAATTGTGTGGGGCATTTGAAGGGGTTCCAGGAGGCAGTGAGAAGCAGCATCACTTTTCCCCGCTGGCACCTTTGCTGTGGCAGCAAAAGCTGGACGTTTGTCTTTTTTGCTCCAAACAGCGCCGAAAGTGAAAAAAGGTGCTTTTGAGGATAGACTTTTCAGGAAAGCAGAGAGGGCCAAATTGTCTGGGGCATTTGAAGGGGTTCCAGGAGGCAGTGAGGACCAGCATCACTTTTCCCCGCTGGCACCTTTGCTGTGGCAGCAAAAGCTGGACGTTTGTCTTCATTCCTCCGGAGGGCGCCGAAAGTGAAAAAAGGTGCTTTTGAGGATAGCGTGCGCAGGAAAGCAGAGAGGGCCAAATTGTCTGGGGCATTTGAAGGGGTTCCAGGAGGCAGTGAGGACCAGCATCACTTTTCCCCGCTGGCACCTTTGCTGTGGCAGCAAAAGCTGGACGTTTGTCTTTTTTGCTCCAAACAGCGCCGAAAGTGAAAAAAGCTGCTTTTGAGGATAGACTTTTCAGGAAAGCAGAGAGGGCCAAATTGTCTGGGGCATTTGAAGGGGTTCCAGGAGGCAGTGAGAAGCAGCATCACTTTTCCCCGCTGGCACCTTTGCTGTGGCAGCAAAAGCTGGACGTTTGTCTTTTTTGCTCCAAACAGCGCCGAAAGTGAAAAAAGGTGCTTTTGAGGATAGCGTGCGCAGGAAAGCAGAGAGGGCCAAATTGTGTGGGGCATTTGAAGGGGTTCCAGGAGGCAGTGAGAAGCAGCATCACTTTTCCCCGCTGGCACCTTTGCTGTGGCAGCAAAAGCTGGACGTTTGTCTTTTTTGCTCCAAACAGCGCCGAAAGTGAAAAAAGGTGCTTTTGAGGATAGAGTGCGCAGGAAAGCAGAGAGGGCCAAATTGTCTGGGGCATTTGAAGGGGTTCCAGGAGGCAGTGAGAAGCAGCATCACTTTTCCCCACTGGCACCTTTGCTGTGGCAGCAAAAGCTGGACGTTTGTCTTCATTCCTCCGGAGGGCGCCGAAAGTGAAAAAAGGTGCTTTTGAGGATAGCGTGCGCAGGAAAGCAGAGAGGGCCAAATTGTCTGGGGCATTTGAAGGGGTTCCAGGAGGCAGTGAGGACCAGCATCACTTTTCCCCGCTGGCACCTTTGCTGTGGCAGCAAAAGCTGGACGTTTGTCTTTTTTCCTCCGGAGGGCGCCGAAAGTGAAAAAAGGTGCTTTTGAGGATAGAGTGCGCAGGAAAGCAGAGAGGGCCAAATTGTCTGGGGCATTTGAAGGGGTTCCAGGAGGCAGTGAGGACCAGCATCACTTTTCCCCGCTGGCACCTTTGCTGTGGCAGCAAAAGCTGGACGTTTGTCTTTTTTGCTCCAAACAGCGCCGAAAGTGAAAAAAGGTGCATTTGAGGATAGCGTGCGCAGGAAAGCAGAGAGGGCCAAATTGTCTGGGGCATTTGAAGGGGTTCCAGGAGGCAGTGAGAAGCAGCATCACTTTTCCCCGCTGGCACCTTTGCTGTGGCAGCAAAAGCTGGACGTTTGTCTTTTTTGCTCCAAACAGCGCCGAAAGTGAATAAAGGTGCTTTTGAGGATAGACTTTTCAGGAAAGCAGAGAGGGCCAAATTGTCTGGGGCATTTGAAGGGGTTCCAGGAGGCAGTGAGGACCAGCATCACTTTTCCCCGCTGGCACCTTTGCTGTGGCAGCAAAAGCTGGACGTTTGTCTTTTTTGCTCCAAACAGCGCCGAAAGTGAAAAAAGGTGCTTTTGAGGATAGCGTGCGCAGGAAAGCAGAGAGGGCCAAATTTTCTGGGGCATTTGAAGGGGTTCCAGGAGGCAGTGAGGACCAGCATCACTTTTCCCCGCTGGCACCTTTGCTGTGGCAGCAAAAGCTGGACGTTTGTCTTTTTTGCTCCAAACAGCGCCGAAAGTGAAAAAAGGTGCTTTTGAGGATAGCGTGCGCAGGAAAACAGAGAGGGCCAAATTGTCTGGGGCATTTGAAGGGGTTCCAGGAGGCAGTGAGGACCAGCATCACTTTTCCCCGCTGGCACCTTTGCTGTGGCAGCAAAAGCTGGACGTTTGTCTTTTTTCCTCCGGAGGGCGCCGAAAGTGAAAAAAGGTGCTTTTGAGGATAGAGTGCGCAGGAAAGCAGAGAGGGCCAAATTGTCTGGGGCATTTGAAGGGATTCCAGGAGGCAGTGAGGACCAGCATCACTTTTCCCCGCTGGCACCTTTGCTGTGGCAGCAAAAGCTGGACGTTTGTCTTTTTTGCTCCAAACAGCGCCGAAAGTGAAAAAAGGTGCATTTGAGGATAGCGTGCGCAGGAAAGCAGAGAGGGCCAAATTGTCTGGGGCATTTGAAGGGGTTCCAGGAGGCAGTGAGAAGCAGCATCACTTTTCCCCGCTGGCACCTTTGCTGTGGCAGCAAAAGCTGGAAGTTTGTCTTTTTTGCTCCAAACAGCGCCGAAAGTGAAAAAAGGTGCATTTGAGGATAGACTTTTCAGGAAAGCAGAGAGGGCCAAATTGTCTGGGGCATTTGAAGGGGTTCCAGGAGGCAGTGAGGACCAGCATCACTTTTCCCCGCTGGCACCTTTGCTGTGGCAGCAAAAGCTGGACGTTTGTCTTCATTCCTCCGGAGGGCGCCGAAAGTGAAAAAAGGTGCTTTTGAGGATAGCGTGCGCAGGAAAGCAGAGAGGGCCAAATTGTCTGGGGCATTTGAAGGGGTTCCAGGAGGCAGTGAGAAGCAGCATCACTTTTCCCCGCTGGCACCTTTGCTGTGGCAGCAAAAGCTGGACGTTTGTCTTTTTTGCTCCAAACAGCGCCGAAAGTGAAAAAAGGTGCTTTTGAGGATAGAGTGCGCAGGAAAGCAGAGAGGGCCAAATTGTCTGGGGCATTTGAAGGGGTTCCAGGAGGCAGTGAGAAGCAGCATCACTTTTTCCCGCTGGCACCTTTGCTGTGGCAGCAAAAGCTGGACGTTTGTCTTTTTTGCTCCAAACAGCACCGAAAGTGAAAAAAGGTGCTTTTGAGGATAGCGTGCGCAGGAAAGCAGAGAGGGCCAAATTGTGTGGGGCATTTGAAGGGGTTCCAGGAGGCAGTGAGAAGCAGCATCACTTTTCCCCGCTGGCACCTTTGCTGTGGCAGCAAAAGCTGGACGTTTGTCTTTTTTGCTCCAAACAGCGCCGAAAGTGAAAAAAGGTGCTTTTGAGGATAGACTTTTCAGGAAAGCAGAGAGGGCCAAATTGTCTGGGGCATTTGAAGGGGTTCCAGGAGGCAGTGAGGACCAGCATCACTTTTCCCCGCTGGCACCTTTGCTGTGGCAGCAAAAGCTGGACGTTTGTCTTCATTCCTCCGGAGGGCGCCGATAGTGAAAAAAGGTGCTTTTGAGGATAGAGTGCGCAGGAAAGCAGAGAGGGCCAAATTGTCTGGGGCATTTGAAGGGATTCCAGGAGGCAGTGAGGACCAGCATCACTTTTCCCCGCTGGCACCTTTGCTGTGGCAGCAAAAGCTGGACGTTTGTCTTTTTTGCTCCAAACAGCGCCGAAAGTGAAAAAAGGTGCATTTGAGGATAGCGTGCGCAGGAAAGCAGAGAGGGCCAAATTGTCTGGGGCATTTGAAGGGGTTCCAGGAGGCAGTGAGAAGCAGCATCACTTTTCCCCGCTGGCACCTTTGCTGTGGCAGCAAAAGCTGGACGTTTGTCTTTTTTGCTCCAAACAGCGCCGAAAGTGAAAAAAGGTGCTTTTGAGGATAGACTTTTCAGGAAAGCAGAGAGGGCCAAATTGTCTGGGGCATTTGAAGGGGTTCCAGGAGGCAGTGAGGACCAGCATCACTTTTCCCCGCTGGCACCTTTGCTGTGGCAGCAAAAGCTGGACGTTTGTCTTCATTCCTCCGGAGGGCGCCGAAAGTGAAAAAAGGTGCTTTTGAGGATAGCGTGCGCAGGAAAGCAGAGAGGGCCAAATTGTCTGGGGCATTTGAAGGGGTTCCAGGAGGCAGTGAGAAGCAGCATCACTTTTCCCCGCTGGCACCTTTGCTGTGGCAGCAAAAGCTGGAAGTTTGTCTTTTTTGCTCCAAACAGCGCCGAAAGTGAAAAAAGGTGCTTTTGAGGATAGCGTGCGCAGGAAAGCAGAGAGGGCCAAATTGTCTGGGGCATTTGAAGGGGTTCCAGGAGGCAGTGAGAAGCAGCATCACTTTTCCCCGCTGGCACCTTTGCTGTGGCAGCAAAAGCTGGACGTTTGTCTTTTTTGCTCCAAACAGCGCCGAAAGTGAAAAAAGGTGCTTTTGAGGATAGAGTGCGCAGGAAAGCAGAGAGGGCCAAATTGTCTGGGGCATTTGAAGGGGTTCCAGGAGGCAGTGAGAAGCAGCATCACTTTTCCCCGCTGGCACCTTTGCTGTGGCAGCAAAAGCTGGACGTTTGTCTTTTTTGCTCCAAACAGCACCGAAAGTGAAAAAAGGTGCTTTTGAGGATAGCGTGCGCAGGAAAGCAGAGAGGGCCAAATTGTCTGGGGCATTTGAAGGGGTTCCAGGAGGCAGTGAGGACCAGCATCACTTTTCCCCGCTGGCACCTTTGCTGTGGCAGCAAAAGCTGGACGTTTGTCTTTTTTCCTCCGGAGGGCGCCGAAAGTGAAAAAAGGTGCTTTTGAGGATAGAGTGCGCAGGAAAGCAGAGAGGGCCAAATTGTCTGGGGCATTTGAAGGGGTTCCAGGAGGCAGTGAGGACCAGCATCACTTTTCCCCGCTGGCACCTTTGCTGTGGCAGCAAAAGCTGGACGTTTGTCTTTTTTGCTCCAAACAGCGCCGAAAGTGAAAAAAGGTGCTTTTGAGGATAGACTTTTCAGGAAAGCAGAGAGGGCCAAATTGTCTGGGGCATTTGAAGGGGTTCCAGGAGGCAGTGAGAAGCAGCATCACTTTTCCCCGCTGGCACCTTTGCTGTGGCAGCAAAAGCTGGACGTTTGTCTTTTTTGCTCCAAACAGCGCCGAAAGTGAAAAAAGGTGCATTTGAGGATAGCGTGCGCAGGAAAGCAGAGAGGGCCAAATTGTCTGGGGCATTTGAAGGGGTTCCAGGAGGCAGTGAGGACCAGCATCACTTTTCCCCGCTGGCACCTTTGCTGTGGCAGCAAAAGCTGGACGTTTGTCTTCATTCCTCCGGAGGGCGCCGAAAGTGAAAAAAGGTGCTTTTGAGGATAGCGTGCGCAGGAAAGCAGAGAGGGCCAAATTGTCTGGGGCATTTGAAGGGGTTCCAGGAGGCAGTGAGGACCAGCATCACTTTTCCCCGCTGGCACCTTTGCTGTGGCAGCAAAAGCTGGACGTTTGTCTTTTTTGCTCCAAACAGCACCGAAAGTGAAAAAAGGTGCTTTTGAGGATAGCGTGCGCAGGAAAACAGAGAGGGCCAAATTGTCTGGGGCATTTGAAGGGGTTCCAGGAGGCAGTGAGGACCAGCATCACTTTTCCCCGCTGGCACCTTTGCTGTGGCAGCAAAAGCTGGACGTTTGTCTTTTTTCCTCCGGAGGGCGGCGAAAGTGAAAAAAGGTGCTTTTGAGGATAGAGTGCGCAGGAAAGCAGAGAGGGCCAAATTGTCTGGGGCATTTGAAGGGGTTCCAGGAGGCAGTGAGGACCAGCATCACTTTTCCCCGCTGGCACCTTTGCTGTGGCAGCAAAAGCTGGACGATTGTCTTTTTTGCTCCAAACAGCGCCGAAAGTGAAAAAAGGTGCATTTGAGGATAGCGTGCGCAGGAAACCAGAGAGGGCCAAATTGTCTGGGGCATTTGAAGGGGTTCCAGGAGGCAGTGAGAAGCAGCATCACTTTTCCCCGCTGGCACCTTTGCTGTGGCAGCAAAAGCTGGACGTTTGTCTTTTTTGCTCCAAACAGCGCCGAAAGTGAAAAAAGGTGCTTTTGAGGATAGACTTTTCAGGAAAGCAGAGAGGGCCAAATTGTCTGGGGCATTTGAAGGGGTTCCAGGAGGCAGTGAGGACCAGCATCACTTTTCCCCGCTGGCACCTTTGCTGTGGCAGCAAAAGCTGGACGTTTGTCTTCATTCCTCCGGAGGGCGCCGAAAGTGAAAAAAGGTGCTTTTGAGGATAGCGTGCGCAGGAAAGCAGAGAGGGCCAAATTGTCTGGGGCATTTGAAGGGGTTCCAGGAGGCAGTGAGGACCAGCATCACTTTTCCCCGCTGGCACCTTTGCTGTGGCAGCAAAAGCTGGACGTTTGTCTTTTTTCCTCCGGAGGGCGCCGAAAGTGAAAAAAGGTGCTTTTGAGGATAGAGTGCGCAGGAAAGCAGAGAGGGCCAAATTGTCTGGGGCATTTGAAGGGGTTCCAGGAGGCAGTGAGGACCAGCATCACTTTTCCCCGCTGGCACCTTTGCTGTGGCAGCAAAAGCTGGACGTTTGTCTTTTTTGCTCCAAACAGCGCCGAAAGTGAAAAAAGGTGCATTTGAGGATAGCGTGCGCAGGAAACCAGAGAGGGCCAAATTGTCTGGGGCATTTGAAGGGGTTCCAGGAGGCAGTGAGAAGCAGCATCACTTTTCCCCGCTGGCACCTTTGCTGTGGCAGCAAAAGCTGGACGTTTGTCTTTTTTGCTCCAAACAGCGCCGAAAGTGAAAAAAGGTGCTTTTGAGGATAGACTTTTCAGGAAAGCAGAGAGGGCCAAATTGTGTGGGGCATTTGAAGGGGTTCCAGGAGGCAGTGAGGACCAGCATCACTTTTCCCCGCTGGCACCTTTGCTGTGGCAGCAAAAGCTGGACGTTTGTCTTCATTCCTCCGGAGGGCGCCGAAAGTGAAAAAAGGTGCTTTTGAGGATAGCGTGCGCAGGAAAGCAGAGAGGGCCAAATTGTCTGGGGCATTTGAAGGGGTTCCAGGAGGCAGTGAGGACCAGCATCACTTTTCCCCGCTGGCACCTTTGCTGTGGCAGCAAAAGCTGGACGTTTGTCTTTTTTGCTCCAAACAGCGCCGAAAGTGAAAAAAGGTGCTTTTGAGGATAGACTTTTCAGGAAAGCAGAGAGGGCCAAATTGTCTGGGGCATTTGAAGGGGTTCCAGGAGGCAGTGAGGACCAGCATCACTTTTCCCCGCTGGCACCTTTGCTGTGGCAGCAAAAGCTGGACGTTTGTCTTTTTTGCTCCAAACAGCGCCGAAAGTGAAAAAAGGTGCTTTTGAGGATAGAGTGCGCAGGAAAGCAGAGAGGGCCAAATTGTCTGGGGCATTTGAAGGGCTTCCAGGAGGCAGTGAAGACCAGCATCACTTTTCCCCGCTGGCACCTTTGCTGTGGCAGCAAAAGCTGGACGTTTGTCTTTTTTGCTCCAAACAGCGCCGAAAGTGAAAAAAGGTGCTTTTGAGGATAGCGTGCGCAGGAAAGCAGAGAGGGCCAAATTGTCTGGGGCATTTGAAGGGGTTCCAGGAGGCAGTGAGGACCAGCATCACTTTTCCCCGCTGGCACCTTTGCTGTGGCAGCAAAAGCTGGACGTTTGTCTTTTTTGCTCCAAACAGCGCCGAAAGTGAAAAAAGGTGCTTTTGAGGATAGCGTGCGCAGGAAAGCAGAGAGGGCCAAATTGTCTGGGGCATTTGAAGGGGTTCCAGGAGGCAGTGAGGACCAGCATCACTTTTCCCCGCTGGCACCTTTGCTGTGGCAGCAAAAGCTGGACGTTTGTCTTTTTTGCTCCAAACAGCGCCGAAAGTGAAAAAAGGTGCTTTTGAGGATAGACTTTTCAGGAAAGCAGAGAGGGCCAAATTGTCTGGGGCATTTGAAGGGGTTCCAGGAGGCAGTGAGAAGCAGCATCACTTTTCCCCGCTGGCACCTTTGCTGTGGCAGCAAAAGCTGGACGTTTGTCTTTTTTGCTCCAAACAGCGCCGAAAGTGAAAAAAGGTGCATTTGAGGATAGCGTGCGCAGGAAAGCAGAGAGGGCCAAATTGTCTGGGGCATTTGAAGGGGTTCCAGGAGGCAGTGAGGACCAGCATCACTTTTCCCCGCTGGCACCTTTGCTGTGGCAGCAAAAGCTGGACGTTTGTCTTCATTCCTCCGGAGGGCGCCGAAAGTGAAAAAAGGTGCTTTTGAGGATAGCGTGCGCAGGAAAGCAGAGAGGGCCAAATTGTCTGGGGCATTTGAAGGGGTTCCAGGAGGCAGTGAGGACCAGCATCACTTTTCCCCGCTGGCACCTTTGCTGTGGCAGCAAAAGCTGGACGTTTGTCTTTTTTGCTCCAAACAGCACCGAAAGTGAAAAAAGGTGCTTTTGAGGATAGCGTGCGCAGGAAAACAGAGAGGGCCAAATTGTCTGGGGCATTTGAAGGGGTTCCAGGAGGCAGTGAGGACCAGCATCACTTTTCCCCGCTGGCACCTTTGCTGTGGCAGCAAAAGCTGGACGTTTGTCTTTTTTCCTCCGGAGGGCGCCGAAAGTGAAAAAAGGTGCTTTTGAGGATAGAGTGCGCAGGAAAGCAGAGAGGGCCAAATTGTCTGGGGCATTTGAAGGGGTTCCAGGAGGCAGTGAGGACCAGCATCACTTTTCCCCGCTGGCACCTTTGCTGTGGCAGCAAAAGCTGGAAGTTTGTCTTTTTTGCTCCAAACAGCGCCGAAAGTGAAAAAAGGTGCATTTGAGGATAGCGTGCGCAGGAAACCAGAGAGGGCCAAATTGTCTGGGGCATTTGAAGGGGTTCCAGGAGGCAGTGAGAAGCAGCATCACTTTTCCCCGCTGGCACCTTTGCTGTGGCAGCAAAAGCTGGACGTTTGTCTTTTTTGCTCCAAACAGCGCCGAAAGTGAAAAAAGGTGCTTTTGAGGATAGACTTTTCAGGAAAGCAGAGAGGGCCAAATTGTCTGGGGCATTTGAAGGGGTTCCAGGAGGCAGTGAGGACCAGCATCACTTTTCCCCGCTGGCACCTTTGCTGTGGCAGCAAAAGCTGGACGTTTGTCTTCATTCCTCCGGAGGGCGCCGAAAGTGAAAAAAGGTGCTTTTGAGGATAGCGTGCGCAGGAAAGCAGAGAGGGCCAAATTGTCTGGGGCATTTGAAGTGGTTCCAGGAGGCAGTGAGGACCAGCATCACTTTTCCCCGCTGGCACCTTTGCTGTGGCAGCAAAAGCTGGACGTTTGTCTTTTTTCCTCCGGAGGGCGCCGAAAGTGAAAAAAGGTGCTTTTGAGGATAGAGTGCGCAGGAAAGCAGAGAGGGCCAAATTGTCTGGGGCATTTGAAGGGGTTCCAGGAGGCAGTGAGGACCAGCATCACTTTTCCCCGCTGGCACCTTTGCTGTGGCAGCAAAAGCTGGACGTTTGTCTTTTTTGCTCCAAACAGCGCCGAAAGTGAAAAAAGGTGCTTTTGAGGATAGACTTTTCAGGAAAGCAGAGAGGGCCAAATTGTCTGGGGCATTTGAAGGGGTTCCAGGAGGCAGTGAGAAGCAGCATCACTTTTCCCCGCTGGCACCTTTGCTGTGGCAGCAAAAGCTGGACGTTTGTCTTTTTTGCTCCAAACAGCGCCGAAAGTGAAAAAAGGTGCTTTTGAGGATAGCGTGCGCAGGAAAACAGAGAGGGCCAAATTGTCTGGGGCATTTGAAGGGGTTCCAGGAGGCAGTGAGGACCAGCATCACTTTTCCCCGCTGGCACCTTTGCTGTGGCAGCAAAAGCTGGACGTTTGTCTTTTTTCCTCCGGAGGGCGCCGAAAGTGAAAAAAGGTGCTTTTGAGGATAGAGTGCGCAGGAAAGCAGAGAGGGCCAAATTGTCTGGGGCATTTGAAGGGGTTCCAGGAGGCAGTGAGGACCAGCATCACTTTTCCCCGCTGGCACCTTTGCTGTGGCAGCAAAAGCTGGAAGTTTGTCTTTTTTGCTCCAAACAGCGCCGAAAGTGAAAAAAGGTGCATTTGAGGATAGCGTGCGCAGGAAACCAGAGAGGGCAAAATTGTCTGGGGCATTTGAAGGGGTTCCAGGAGGCAGTGAGAAGCAGCATCACTTTTCCCCGCTGGCACCTTTGCTGTGGCAGCAAAAGCTGGACGTTTGTCTTTTTTGCTCCAAACAGCGCCGAAAGTGAAAAAAGGTGCTTTTGAGGATAGACTTTTCAGGAAAGCAGAGAGGGCCAAATTGTCTGGGGCATTTGAAGGGGTTCCAGGAGGCAGTGAGGACCAGCATCACTTTTCCCCGCTGGCACCTTTGCTGTGGCAGCAAAAGCTGGACGTTTGTCTTCATTCCTCCGGAGGGCGCCGATAGTGAAAAAAGGTGCTTTTGAGGATAGCGTGCGCAGGAAAGCAGAGAGGGCCAAATTGTCTGGGGCATTTGAAGGGGTTCCAGGAGGCAGTGAGGACCAGCATCACTTTTCCCCGCTGGCACCTTTGCTGTGGCAGCAAAAGCTGGACGTTTGTCTTTTTTGCTCCAAACAGCGCCCAAAGTGAAAAAAGGTGCTTTTGAGGATAGCGTGCGCAGGAAAGCAGAGAGGGCCAAATTGTCTGGGGCATTTGAAGGGGTTCCAGGAGGCAGTGAGGACCAGCATCACTTTTCCCCGCTGGCACCTTTGCTGTGGCAGCAAAAGCTGGACGTTTGTCTTTTTTGCTCCAAACAGCACCGAAAGTGAAAAAAGGTGCTTTTGAGGATAGCGTGCGCAGGAAAACAGAGAGGGCCAAATTGTCTGGGGCATTTGAAGGGGTTCCAGGAGGCAGTGAGAAGCAGCATCACTTTTCCCCGCTGGCACCTTTGCTGTGGCAGCAAAAGCTGGACGTTTGTCTTTTTTCCTCCGGAGGGCGCCGAAAGTGAAAAAAGGTGCTTTTGAGGATAGAGTGCGCAGGAAAGCAGAGAGGGCCAAATTGTCTGGGGCATTTGAAGGGGTTCCAGGAGGCAGTGAGGACCAGCATCACTTTTCCCCGCTGCCACCTTTGCTGTGGCAGCAAAAGCTGGACGTTTGTCTTTTTTGCTCCAAACAGCACCGAAAGTGAAAAAAGGTGCTTTTGAGGATAGCGTGCGCAGGAAAACAGAGAGGGCCAAATTGTCTGGGGCATTTGAAGGGGTTCCAGGAGGCAGTGAGGACCAGCATCACTTTTCCCCGCTGGCACCTTTGCTGTGGCAGCAAAAGCTGGACGTTTGTCTTCATTCCTCCGGAGGGCGCCGAAAGTGAAAAAAGGTGCTTTTGAGGATAGAGTGCGCAGGAAAGCAGAGAGGGCCAAATTGTCTGGGGCATTTGAAGGGGTTCCAGGAGGCAGTGAGGACCAGCATCACTTTTCCCCGCTGGCACCTTTGCTGTGGCAGCAAAAGCTGGAAGTTTGTCTTTTTTGCTCCAAACAGCGCCGAAAGTGAAAAAAGGTGCATTTGAGGATAGCGTGCGCAGGAAAGCAGAGAGGGCCAAATTGTCTGGGGCATTTGAAGGGGTTCCAGGAGGCAGTGAGAAGCAGCATCACTTTTCCCCGCTGGCACCTTTGCTGTGGCAGCAAAAGCTGGACGTTTGTCTTTTTTGCTCCAAACAGCGCCGAAAGTGAAAAAAGGTGCTTTTGAGGATAGACTTTTCAGGAAAGCAGAGAGGGCCAAATTGTCTGGGGCATTTGAAGGGGTTCCAGGAGGCAGTGAGAAGCAGCATCACTTTTCCCCGCTGGCACCTTTGCTGTGGCAGCAAAAGCTGGACGTTTGTCTTTTTTGCTCCAAACAGCGCCGAAAGTGAAAAAAGGTGCTTTTGAGGATAGCGTGCGCAGGAAAACAGAGAGGGCCAAATTGTCTGGGGCATTTGAAGGGGTTCCAGGAGGCAGTGAGGACCAGCATCACTTTTCCCCGCTGGCACCTTTGCTGTGGCAGCAAAAGCTGGACGTTTGTCTTTTTTCCTCCGGAGGGCGCCGAAAGTGAAAAAAGGTGCTTTTGAGGATAGAGTGCGCAGGAAAGCAGAGAGGGCCAAATTGTCTGGGGCATTTGAAGGGGTTCCAGGAGGCAGTGAGGACCAGCATCACTTTTCCCCGCTGGCACCTTTGCTGTGGCAGCAAAAGCTGGAAGTTTGTCTTTTTTGCTCCAAACAGCGCCGAAAGTGAAAAAAGGTGCATTTGAGGATAGACTTTTCAGGAAAGCAGAGAGGGCCAAATTGTCTGGGGCATTTGAAGGGGTTCCAGGAGGCAGTGAGAAGCAGCATCACTTTTCCCCGCTGGCACCTTTGCTGTGGCAGCAAAAGCTGGACGTTTGTCTTTTTTGCTCCAAACAGCGCCGAAAGTGAAAAAAGGTGCTTTTGAGGATAGAGTGCGCAGGAAAGCAGAGAGGGCCAAATTGTCTGGGGCATTTGAAGGGGTTCCAGGAGGCAGTGAGAAGCAGCATCACTTTTCCCCGCTGGCACCTTTGCTGTGGCAGCAAAAGCTGGACGTTTGTCTTTTTTGCTCCAAACAGCGCCGAAAGTGAAAAAAGGTGCTTTTGAGGATAGAGTGCGCAGGAAAGCAGAGAGGGCCAAATTGTCTGGGGCATTTGAAGGGGTTCCAGGAGGCAGTGAGAAGCAGCATCACTTTTCCCCGCTGGCACCTTTGCTGTGGCAGCAAAAGCTGGACGTTTGTCTTTTTTGCTCCAAACAGCGCCGAAAGTGAAAAAAGGTGCTTTTGAGGATAGACTTTTCAGGAAAGCAGAGAGGGCCAAATTGTCTGGGGCATTTGAAGGGGTTCCAGGAGGCAGTGAGAAGCAGCATCACTTTTCCCCGCTGGCACCTTTGCTGTGGCAGCAAAAGCTGGACGTTTGTCTTTTTTGCTCCAAACAGCGCCGAAAGTGAAAAAAGGTGCTTTTGAGGATAGACTTTTCAGGAAAGCAGAGAGGGCCAAATTGTCTGGGGCATTTGAAGGGGTTCCAGGAGGCAGTGAGAAGCAGCATCACTTTTCC
>NW_028127421.1:7500-12500 GCF_965231255.1 Vanellus vanellus
CTGCCGCCCCTGCGACCGAGCGCGGGACCGTTGGCGCGGGCGGGAAGCGACGCCTTTTGACCGCGGGCGGGGGTCCGCATGCGCTTGCGCAGGGCGCGGGGCTGCGCCCCCCCACCCCACCCCACCCCCGCCGCTCCGCGGCGCCGGGGAGTCTGCGGTCCAGGGGGGAGGCCTGCGGCTCCGGGGACGGAGTGAGGGGGAGAGAGCCGCGCCCTCGAGGCGGGGGTGCGAGTGCACGGGGGTGCAGGGCGTCTGCAGCCTGGCAGACACAGGTTTTAATCTATTTCTCGTAAACACACTCCCCACCACCACCACCACCACCACCACCACCACCACCACCACCACCACCACCACCTCCCCCCACCCCCCCACCCCGACCCCCACCCACCAAAATAAAAATCAAGACGAAACCAAAGGGCGGCAGGGGGAAAAAGCACACACGCCGACCCCCCCCCCGACCCCGACCCCGACACCACCCCCCCCCCCCCCCAACCCCAGACGAAACAAAACCTCACACCGCCAAACCGAAAAATAAAAAACACAAAAACTCCAAACAAAAACAAAACCCAAAAGCCGGCGAGCGCCCGCCTGCGGGCGCCTGCCGCCGCCTCTACCCGCACCCCCGCCAGCCAGGGAGGGAGAAGAGCCGGCCGGGGTCTGCTCGGGCACACTTGCCGCGAGCCGCGCGGCGGGGCCGGGCCGGGCCGGGCCGGGCGGGCGGGCGGGCGGACGGTAAAGACGAAGAACGCTTTTCAAGCTTTCGTGTTCACGTCGTACGCTTCCTCTTCTATCGAAACCAGCCAGGAGACATTCACTGTTGCACGGGGCAGCGCCTTGAAACGCGCTCCCTTGTATCAGCTCCGCTTAAATCTTGGAAACGGGGACGGGGGCACGGGGTGGGGTGGGGGACGCACACGCCACCACGACCACGACGGACGACACACGCGCGGCCCCACCGCCGCTGAACCCCGCCGGGAGAAACGGGCTACGGCCGCCGTTCGGCGGCTTCCCGGTCTACCCGGCTCCAGAGCACGCGAGTGGTCGGCAGGTCCAGCCGGCTCTGCAGCCAGCCGCCACGTATACCCCGGCAGCGGGCGGGCGAGGGCGGCCAAGTCCACCCGGCTCCGGCGGGACTTGGCCGCCAGGTCTACCCGGCTCCGGCGGGCGACTCGGCCGCCAGGTCTACCCGGCTCCGGCGGGCGACTCGGCCGCCAGGTCTACCCGGCTCCGGCGGGCGACTCGGCCGCCAGGTCTACCCGGCTCCGGCGGGCGACTCGGCCGCCAGGTCTACCCGGCTCCGGCGGGCGACTCGGCCGCCAGGTCTACCCGGCTCCGGCGGGACTTGGCCGCCGTCTCGTCCCGGCAGGTGGCGCGCGACGGCGGCGGCCAGGTCTACCCGGCTCCGGCGCGCGACGGCGGCGGCCAGGTCTACCCGGCTCCGGCGGGCGACTCGGCCGCCAGGTCTACCCGGCTCCGGCGGGACTTGGCCGCCGTCTCGTCCCGGCAGGTGGCGCGCGACGGCGGCGGCCAGGTCTACCCGGCTCCGGCGGGCGACTCGGCCGCCAGGTCTACCCGGCTCCGGCGGGCGACTCGGCCGCCAGGTCTACCCGGCTCCGGCGGGCGACTCGGCCGCCAGGTCTACCCGGCTCCGGCGGGACTTGGACGCCGTCTCGTCCCGGCAGGTGGCGCGCGACGGCGGCGGCCAGGTCTACCCGGCTCCGGCGGGCGACTTGGCCGCCAGGTCTACCCGGCTCCGGCGGGCGACTTGGCCGCCGTCTCGTCCCGGCAGGTGGCGCGCGACGGCGGCGGCCAGGTCTACCCGGCTCCGGCGGGACTTAGGCGCATTTCCGGGGGTGACGGGTAGACCTGTTGTCGTCACCACCTCCTCCGAGCTGCCGAAGGGGTCGCTGTTTTTCGCTGCCTCCAGTTGCCTCATCGTAAAAGTCGGCGTCGCTGGCGCGCCTCCCCGCTGGGAGGTGGCGGCGTTCTTCGACCCCTCCAGGGGCGGCGCCTTACCTGTCCGTACTGTAGGGGCGAGCGGTGACTCGCCTCCGGAGAAGGGCTAGGGAGCGGCTGCCAGCGCTCGTGGGTCGGCCGGCCGAGCGGAGCGCTGCGTATGCCGTGGAGCAGGGCGAAGACCGGCGACCGGCGGCGGTCGCCGGCACTCGAACGCGCACGGGCCGGGGTAGCGGGGGGTGTGCAGTCTTTGCGGCGGCTTCCTTCTCCCCGGTGCCGGAGGGAACCCGATGACGGCGGACGTTGCTGCTGGCGCGTGCCACAGGCAGACGGCCGGGGGCTTTGGGAGCCTGCTGTGGCTTTCTCTCGCCCCGGAGGTCCCGGTGATGCGAGGGAGGGGTGAGGGCGGCAGGACCACCTCGTCGTTTTTTTTTTTTTCCTCTGGCCTTAAGCCGGAGCCCGCCGAGAGAGCGGGGGGCCGGTTCCGCTGGGCAGCAGCCGAGCGCGAAGCGGCCCGCTGTTTTTCGGGGTCTGGTGTGGCTTCCCCAGCCGCCCAAGGGCCCGAGGATGGGTGTGTGTGTGCAGGCGGCGGCGCCGCCGCCTCGACTCCCCTTTGTCCTCACGTTTTTTTTTTACCCCACGTTTTTTTTTTACCCCCCCCTTTTTCGAGCCATACGAGGTGCTGCACGGCAAGGAGAACGGTGTCTGGCCCTGCGTGGTTTCTGGGGAGCGCTCGTTGAGAAGGTTGGCACCGGTACGGGGCAGGTGGCGGCACCTCATCCCTTCTTTTTAACTCCGGCCCTAAGCGGGAGCCCGCCGAGCGGGGAGAAAAGTGAAAGCGGCTGCCGGCCGCGGTGGCCGGCAGCCCCGGGCGCATAAACGGCCCGCTCCTTTTCGGAGCCTGCCGTGGCTTCCATGGCCGCCGAAGGCCCAGGACGGATGGTGTGGGCGAGGCGGCGGCGCCTCTACCCCCTTTTCCTCCTGTTTTTTTTTTCCTTTTCCCCCTCTACCCCCCCCCCAAGTTTTCCATCCATACGAGGTGCACGGGAAAGCCGCAGCGCCCGTCCTTGAGCGGCTTCTGGGGAATGCTCGGTGAGCGGGCGTGCACCGGTTTGCGGGGCAGGTGGCGGCACCTCGTCCTTTGCGTTATCCTCCGGCCCTAAGCTGGAGCCCGCCGAGCACGGCGGGGGGGGAGTTCCCAGAAAAGAAGGGCAGCCGGTCTCGGTTGAGAGGGCGTGCACCGGTTTACGGGGCAGGTGGCGGCACCTCGTCCTTTGCGTTATCCTCCGGCCCTAAGCTGGAGCCCGCCGAGCGCGGCGGGGGGGGAGTTCCGAGTAAAGAAGGGCAGCCGGTCTCGGTTGAGAGGGCGTGCACCGGTTTACGGGGCAGGTGGCGGCACCTCGTCCTTTGCGTTATCCTCCGGCCCTAAGCTGGAGCCCGCCGAGCGCGGCGGGGGGGGAGTTCCCAGAAAAGAAGGGCAGCCGGTCTCGGTTGAGAGGGCGTGCACCGGTTTACGGGGCAGGTGGCGGCACCTCGTCCTTTGCGTTATCCTCCGGCCCTAAGCTGGAGCCCGCCGAGCGTGGCGGGGGGGGAGTTCCCAGAAAAGAAGGGCAGCCGGTCTCGGTTGAGAGGGCGTGCACCGGTTTACGGGGCAGGTGGCGGCACCTCGTCCTTTGCGTTATCCTCCGGCCCTAAGCTGGAGCCCGCCGAGCCGGGGCGGGAGAATCCGGCTGCCGGCCGCGGTGGCCGGCAGCCCGAGCGCATAATGGCCCGCTGTTTTGTTTTGGTTTGGTTTTTTTTGGCGCCTGCCGCGGCTTCCCCGGCTGCCGAGGGCCCGAGGATGGGTGTGGGCGAGGCGGCGGCGCCTCGTCGCCCTTCTCCTCGATGTTTTTCGTTTCGAAGGGGTTTTGTCGGGCGTGTGTCGTCCCCCGCCACCACCTGCTTTTGTTTCATTTTGTCCTGTCCCGTCTGGGCTTGTTTTCGTTTATCCCTGGGGTTTTTTTCTGGCCTTCTCCCCCCCCCCCCCGTGTTTTTCACCCCCCCGTGGGGAAGCTGTTCCCTGTGGGGCGACGAAGGCCGGCGGCGGTCGCCCGGTACTCTCGAACGCTAGAAAGCGAAGGGAGAGCGAGCCTCAGCGGCTCCTCTCCGCCCCTTTGGAATCTCGCTTAAGGGAAGCGTTGTCCGGAGCCGGGTGGACGGCGGCGTCTCCCGCTCCGCTCCCACCGTGTTGAGCGAGGTGGGGCGGGCACGCAGGCGGTGCTCGCCGAAGCGGTCCAGCCCAGGGTGCGTCGGGGGAGGCTCCACGGCGAGGCGGCTCTGCCGCGACGGAGGCCGCGCGGCCTCCGCTTCCTCGCTCTCCCCCTTTCCCTTTGCCGATCGATGTGGCGCTCGGGGGCGCGTGGGGGAGGCTTCGCGGCGGGCCGGCTCTGCCGGTGCTCTGGTCGCGTCGCACCTCCCCGCCGACGTCGCCCCCTCTTCGTCTGGCTCGCACGCAGGGGGCCCCGCGTCTTGCCGTCCGCCCCCGGGTGGCGACGGACGCGCGCGGCTGCCCGCTCTGCCGTGACGGAGGCCGCGCGGCCTCCGCTTCCTCGCTCTCCCCTTTTCCCTTTTGCCGATCGATGAGGCCTTTCGGGTCGCGTCGGAGAGGGCCCTCGGCGGGCCGGCTCTGCCGTCGCTCCCTGTCACGGGGGGCTGCGGCGGTGCCCGGTGTTCAGGCGGGGTGGTCTCCTTTCCGATTCGCTTCCCGTCGCACGCGAGGTGTTGCCCTCCTCCCCGAGCCGGGTCGAGGTGGGGGGGTCGCGACGGACGGCGGCGGTGTTGGGTGGCGGGGCGCGTGCCTCGCCGGGTCGCCCCGCCGTCTCTCCCCCCCCCCCCAGCCCTCTCGGCGGGGTTCCCGGGGGCATCTTTACCGCCCTCAGCTCTGTGACAGCCGCGTAGCCCCGCGAGTTCTCAGGTGCCCTTAAAGCACGCCAGGCGCCGGCGCCGGCCTCGTCGCGGGTGCCCGCGGGTGCCGGCCGCGAGCAGCGCTCGGGCGGTGGGGGCGG
>NW_028127420.1:0-14074 GCF_965231255.1 Vanellus vanellus
CAAAAAACCAACCAAACCCCCCAAAAAAAACGCGCGCGCGGGAGGGGCGCCACGTTGCGGTGTGGCCGCGCCCACTTTTGGGGGGTGGGGGGGGAGGGGGGGGAGCTATAGGGTCCCGATGGGGGGGGGGGGGAGGAGTGTTCTATAGGGGAGGGGCCTATGGAACCCGGAAGGGCCTTATAGGAAGGGGGGGGGAGGGGCGGGGGGGGGACCCTATGGAACCCGGAAGAGCCCCTATAGGAATTTTGGGGGGGTATAGAACGCAGAAGAGCCCCTATAGGAACTGGGGGGGGTATAGGATGCGGAAGAGCCCCTATAGCAGCTGGAGGGGCCCTATAGGAAGTGGGGGGGACCCTATAGAACCCGAAGGAGCCCCTATAGGAACTGAAGGGGGGTATAGGACGCGGAAGAGCCCCTATAGGATTGGGGGGGGTATAGGACCCAGAAGAGCCCCTACAGCAGCTGGAGGGGCCCTATAGGAAGTGGGGGGGACCCTATGGAACCCAGAAGAGGCCCTATAGGAACTGAAGGGGGGTATAGGACGCGGAAGAGCCCCTATAGGATTGGGGGGGGTATAGGACCCAGAAGAGCCCCTACAGCAGCTGGAGGGGCCCTATAGGAAGTGGGGGGGACCCTATGGAACCCGGAAGAGGCCCTATAGGAACTGGGGGGGGGGGTATAGGACGCAGAAGAGCCCCTATAGGATTGGGGGGGGTATAGAATGCAGAAGAGCCCCTATAGCAGCTGGAGGAGCCCTATAGGGAGTGGGGGGGACCCTATGGAACCCGGAAGAGCCCCTATAGGAATTTTGGGGGGGGTATAAGATGCGGAAGAGCCCCTATAGGAAGTGGGGGGGACCCTATGGAACCCAGAAGAGGCCCTATAGGAACTGGGGGGGGTATAGGACGCAGAAGAGCCCCTATAGGAACTGGGGGGGGTATAGAATGCAGAAGAGCCCCTACAGCAGCTGGAGGAGCCCTATAGGGAGTTGGGGGGACCCTATGGAACCCGGAAAAGCCCCTATAGGAATTTGGGGGGGGAGTATAAGATGCAGAAGAGCCCCTATAGGAGCTGGAGGAGCCCTATAGGAAGTGGGGGGGACCCTATGGAACCCGGAAGAGCCCTATATGAACACGGGGGACCCTATAGAACCCGGAAGAGCCCCTGTAGGAACTGGGGGGGATATAGGACCCGAAAGAGCCCCTATAGGAAGTGTGGGGGGGACCCGAACCTACAGGATACAGAAGAGCCCCTATAGGGACAGGGAGGTGGGGGGCTATAGAACCCGGAAGAGCCCCTATAGCAGCTGGAGAACCCCTATAGGAACTGGGGGGGGACCCTATAGGACACGCAAGAGCCACTATAGGACGGGGGGGGACCCTATGGACCCCAGGGGAGACCCTACAGCACCTGCAGGACCCTTATAGGAACTGGGGGGGGACCCTATAGAGCCCACAAGAGGCCTATAGCAACACAGGGGACCCTGTAGCACCTATGGGGGGGGTCTATCGAGCACCAGGGAGCCCCTATAGCACCTGGAAGAGCCCCTATAGCACTCTGAAGAGCCCCTCGAGGGGGCTCCTATAGCACCTGAGGGGCCTATAGGGTGCGGGGGGGGGGGGGGGGGGCTATAGGATCCCAGGGGCCCCTATAGCGTATAAGGGAGCCCTTATAACAGAGACCGACCCTATATCATCTGAGGGAGCCCTATATGGTCCCTGGGGGGCCCTATAGCACCTGGGGGGGGGGGGTATAGTGTCTCAGGGAGGCCCTATAGTGCCTGGAGAGGTCCTATAGGGTCCAAGGGGGCTCCTATAGCGCCTAGGGGGGCCCTATAGCACCTGGTGGAACCCTATAGGGTTCTGTGGGGCACCTATAGCACCTGGAGGAGCCCTATAGAGTCCAAGGGGGCTCCTATAGCACCGGGGGGGCTATAGTGTCCCAGGGGGACCCTATAGCACCTGGGGGGGCTCCTATAGCACCGGGTGGAACCCTATAGCATTCCGTGGGGCACCTATAGTGCCTGGCAGAGCCCTATAGGGTTCCAGGGGGCACTTATAGCACCTGGGGGGGGGGTTATAGTGTCCCAGGGGGGCCCTATAGGGTCCAGGGGCTCCTATAGCACTGGGGGGGGGAAGGCCTATAGTGACCCGGGGGTCCCTATAGAACCTGGAGGAGCCTATAGGGTCCAAGGGGGCTCCTATGGCACCTATGGGGGGGCATCGTGTCCCAGGGGGGCCCTATAGCACCTGGCAGAGCCCTATAGGGTTCCAGGGGGCTCCTATAGCACTGGGGGGAGTCCTATAGTGTCCCGGGGGGGGGCTATAGCATCAGGCAGAGTCCTATAGCGTTCCATGGGGCACCTATAGCACCTGGAGGAGCCCTATAGGGTCTGGGGAGGCTCCTATAGCACTGGGGGGGCCTATAGTGTCTTGGAGGAGCCCTATAGCACCTGGGGGGGGCTCCTATAGGGTCTGGGGGGGCTCCTATAGCACTGGGGGGGAGTCCTATAGTGTCCTGTGGGGGCCCTATAGCACCTGGAGCCCTATAGGGTCCTGGGGGCCCCTATAGCACCGGGGGGAGGGGGAGCCCTATAGTGTCCTGGAGGAGCCCTATAGCACCTGGGGGGGGGGCTCCTATAGGCTCCGGGTGGCACCTATAGCACCGGGGGGGAGCCCTATAGTGTCCTGTGGGGGCCCTATAGCACCGGGGGGGCACCTATAGCCCTGGGCGGAGCCCTATAGGGTCCCAGGGGGCACCTATAGCACTTGGGGGGGGTGTGTGTCCCCGCCCCCCCCTATAGTTCCCGGGAGGTCCCTATAGACACCCCACCCCCCCCCCGCCAGCCCTGGGGTCCTATAGGTACCTCCCCCCCCCCCCCATAGGATCCCCCCCCACCTATAGGACCCCCCCCCATATGACACCCCCCCCCCCTTTATAGGACCCTCCACCCCCTATAGAACACCCCCCCTATAGGACCGCCCCCACCCCCTATAGGACCCCCCACCCCTATAGGACCCCCCCCGCCCCCTATAGCCCCTCCCCCACAGGTAGGCGTGGCTTCGGGCACGTCCAGTTTATTGGGGGGGTCACGGGGGTCAAAGGTCATACGGAGGGGGGAGGGGGCTCGTTAAGGGCGTTAATGAGGGGCGGCCCCCGGGGGGGGGCAATAAATAACTATGGGGGGCGGGGCCTGTTTGGAGGGGTGGGGCCTCCTGGGGGGTGCCCAATGGCTGGTGGGCGGAGCTTAGGGTGTGGGGGTGGAGCTTGGGGGGCGGAGCCTCTGCCACAGGGGGCGGTGGCTATGCAGAGGCGGGTGGAGACAGCCGGAGTGGGTGGGATCAGCGGGGTGGGCGGGGCCTATAATGTGGTGGGCGGAGCCGAGAGCACCCAGTGGGTGGTGCCCAGGCAGAGGTGGGTGGAGACAGCCGCAGTGGGTGGAGCCTAGGCCACACTGGGCGGAGCTTAGGCCGAGGTGGGCGGAGCCTGCCGCAGTGGGGAGAGATGAGACCACAGTGGGTGTGGCCTAGGTGGAGGGGGCGGAGTCTCGACCACAGTGGGCGTGTCCTAGGCCACGGTGGGCGGGGCCTCTTGCTGCTGGGCGGAGCCACCGGGGGCGTGCCCATGTGTTGGTGGGCGGAGCCCCAGCAGGGCCCTCACTGGGTGGACCCTATAGTGGGCGTGGCCAGCAAGTGAGGGGCGTGTCCAATGCCGGCTGGGCGTGGCTTAGCACCCGGTGGGCGTGTCCAGAGACCGGGTGGGCGGAGCCTCATCCTGCCCAGCAGGGGAAGGGGGCGGGCGGATCCCCAAGTGGGCGGAGCCAAGGAGGCATTGGGTGTGTCCAGGAGGCGGTGGGCGGAGTCAGGAGGCGATGGGCGTGTCCGGGCAGCAGTGGGCGGAGCTCGGGGTGGGGGTCACTTGACGCGGATCTCGGCGTATTCGGGGGGTTCCTCGGGGGGACCCCGCCCCGCTTTGGGGGGAGGGGCCGGTTCCGGGGGGGCTCCCGGCCCCTCCCCCACCCCCAGCGCCCACCCCCGCAGCCAGCGGGCCTGGGGACAGCGGGGGAGGGGGGGCACCGTCACCCCCGTGACCCCCCCCGTGTCCCATCCCCCCCCCCAATGTCCCCTCTGTGACCCCCACAATGTCCCCCCACGTCCCCATATTCCCCCCTGTCCCCCATCTCCCCATGTCCCCACGTGTCCCCCCATGTCCCTCCTGTCCCCAACTGTCCCCCACGTCCCCCCCATCTCCCCCCCTCCCCCCACATCCCCTCATCTCCTGAATGTCCCCCAATGTCCCCCCATGTCCCCAATTGTCCCCCATTTCCTTCATGTCCCCCAATATGTCCCCAATATCCCAATGTCCCCCAATGTCCCCAATTGTCCCCCAATGTCCCCATATCCTCCCTCGTCCCCCCATGTCCCCATGTCCCCGTCCCCAATTGTCCCCCAATGTCCCCATGTCCCCAATGTCCCCCAATGTCCCCAATTGTCCCCCAATGTCCCCCCATGTCCCCGTCCTCCATGTCCCCCTGTCCCCAATTGTCCCCCAATGTCCCCAATATCCCCATGTCCCCATATCCCCCAATGTCCCCAATTGTCTCCCAATGTCCCCAATGTCCCCCCGTGTCCCCAATTATCCCCCCATGTCCCCAATTGTCCCCCAATGTCCCCCCCTGTCCCCAATTGTCCCCCAATGTCCCCAATATCCCCATGTCCCCCCGTCCCATGTCCCCAATTGTCCCCCAATGTCCCCCATGTCCCCCCGTGTCCCCCCCCCCCCCCCCCACCTGCAGGGGGCGCCCTTCGGGGAGGGGCTCTCCCCCCCGCCCGGGTGGGGGCGGTCCCGGGGTCACCTCGGGGCTTCCCGCCGCCTTCCTGCGGGGGTCAAAGGTCAGCAGCCACGCCCTGACCGCTGACCCCCCCCCCTCCTGGCCCCGCCCACCCCACCCCCACCCACCCGGAGGGGGCGTGGCCAATCCCCGGGGCGGGCGTGGCAGTGTGGGTGTGGTTTAAATGGAGTGTGGTCTTTTCCCCCGGAGGGGGCGTGGCCTCGCCTTAGGGGGCGTGGCCTCTGGCTGGGAGTGCCCTCCAGAGGGTGTGGTCTAAAACTGGGTGTGGTCTTAGCAGGGGGCGTGGCCACCCTACCAGGTGTGGCCTCCCCAATGGGCGTGGCCTCCCCAATGGGCGTGGCCTCTCCCTGGTGGTGTTGCCTCCCCGGGAAGGGGGGGGGCGTGGCTTCCACAGGGGCGTGGCCTGACAGAGGGGGCGTGGCCTCTCCGGGAAGGGGCGTGGCCTCTCCCCGTCTTCCCATGGGGTGGGGGTGGGGTTGGGCGCGTTCCCTTCCCATATAGGGGCCTCCCCCGCCCCTCCCCCTCGCCCCGCCCCGTGGGTGTGGCCCCCCCGTGGGCGTGGCCCCCCATGCCGCGGGTGGGCGGGGCCAGCCCGGGGGCGTGTCTCACTTGCGACGGCTCTGGCTGAGGTAGCAGACGAGGGCGATGACGATGGCGAAGGCCACCACGGCCCCAACTGGCCCCACTTTGGCCCAAACCAGTCCCGCTGGGGGGGGGGGGGGGTGGGGTGGGGGGAAGACACAACAAAGAGGGGTCAGGGGGGGCAATAACCCCCCCCCCGGGGGGGGCAATAAATCTCCTCCAAGAGGGCAAAACCCCTCCCCCCCCCCCCGTGGGAACCCAGCCTGGGAAATTCCCACGCTCATTTTTTGAGGGGGTAAATCCCACTGGGGGGGGGGGGGGGGGGAGGGGGGCAAATCACCCCGCAAGGGGGGGTAAATAGCACCCTGGGGGTGTCAAATACCCCCCCACCCCCGCCCCATGGGGGGGCGGGGAATAACGGGGGGGGGGGGGGGGGGCAATTATAACCCCGCCATGGGGCGTGGGAATTGCTGGTGGGAATTTCCCAGGGCCCCCCAAGAGGGGTCGGGGGGGGATTTAGAGGGGTAAATAACCCGGGGGGGGGGTGGGGGGGGGCAAATAAGCCCCGTGGGGGGTAAATACCATCCCGGGAGGGGGTAAATACCCACGGGGGGGGGGGGGGGGGGGGGAATAAAATGGGGAGGGGGGATTATAACCCCTCCCATGGGGGGTGATGGGGCGTGGGAAAATTGTGGTAGGAATTCCCACGCCCCACCGCCGTCCCCAGGGGGTGACACTGTGTGACGGTGACACCTCTATGGGTGACACGGTGACAAGTGACGGTGACACCCGGATGGGTGACAAGGTGACTGGGCGGTTCCCGATGGGATTTGGGGTCGCCATGGGGTCACTGGGGTCACGGGAAAATCCTGGCAATAATTCCCACGCCCCACTGCTGTCCCCAGGGGGTGACACCGGGTGACGGTGACACCCGTGTGGGTGACACGGTGACAAGTGATGGTGACACCCGGATGGGTGACAAGGTGACGGGCGGTTCCCAATGGGATTTGGGGTCATTCCACCCCCTACGGGGTCACGGGAAAATCGTGGCCATAATTCCCACGCCCCACCGCCGTCCCCAGGGGGTGACACCGGGTGACGGTGACACCTCTATGGGTGACACGGTGACAAGTGACGGTGACACCCGGATGGGTGACAAGGTGACGGGCGCTTCCCGATGGGATTTGGGGTCGCCATGGGGTCACTGGGGTCACGGGAAAATCCTGGCAATAATTCCCACGCCCCACTGCTGTCCCCAGGGGGTGACACCGGGTGACGGTGACACCCGTGTGGGTGACACGGTGACAAGTGATGGTGACACCCGGATGGGTGACAAGGTGACGGGCGGTTCCCAATGGGATTTGGGGTCATTCCACCCCCTACGGGGTCACGGGAAAATCGTGGCCATAATTCCCACGCCCCACCGCCGTCCCCAGGGGGTGACACCGGGTGACGGTGACACCTCTATGGGTGACACGGTGACAAGTGACGGTGACACCCGGATGGGTGACAAGGTGACGGGCGCTTCCCGATGGGATTTGGGGTCGCCATGGGGTGACTGGGGGCACGGGAAAATCCTGGCAATAATTCCCACGCCCCACCGCCGTCCCCAGGGGGTGACACCGGGTGACGGTGACAAGCGCCGGTGACACGGCGGGTGACGGCGGTGACTTACCGGGATGATGGAATCGTAACTGTTGCCGGACGGTGCCGTGGGCGTTGTGGGCGGAGCAAAGGACGGCCAACCGGGGGTCCAGCGTCCCCCGAAGCGTGAGGATGCCGGTGACGGTGACGACCCCCCCCGTCCCCTGTCCCGGGGTGGTGACGGTGTAGTCGCGGTGTCCCTCGGTGACGGTGACGTTGCGGGACGGTAGGTCAAAGGTGACGGCGGGTTCGGGGACGGCGGAAGCCGAACAGACGCAACGGGCCCCCTCCCCCCCCGGGGTGCAGCGGGATTCGGGGAGGAGGATGGGGGGAACTGGGGGGGGGGGGGGACACGGGGACAGGGGGGTGTCACCGAGGGGACGTCACCGAGGGGACACCCCGAAATGGCACCGGGGAACCCCGAGAACACAACCGGGACCCCAAAACCAAAGGCGGGAGCCCAAGAACACCCCCCCCCCCGAGACCCCAATACTCCCCTAAACCCCCAAATACCCCCATTGGACCCCACAAATACCCCCTTAAGGACCCCAATACCCCCCTCAGACCCCCCAATACCCCCCTTAGACCCCCCGATACCCCCCTTAGACACCCCAATATCCCCCCTTAGACCCCCCGATACCCCCCTTAGACCCCCCAATACCCCCCTTAGACACCCCAATATCCCCCCTTAGACCCCCCGATACCCCCCTTAGACCCCCCAATACCCCCCTTACGGACCCCAATACCCCCCTTAAGGACCCCAATACCCCCCTTAGACCCCCCAATACCCCCCTTACGGACCCCAATACCCCCCTTAGACACCCCAATACCCCCCTTAGACCCCCCGATACCCCCCTTAGACCCCCCGATACCTCCCTTAGACCCCCTTAGACCCCTCAATACCCCCCTTAAACCTCCCAATACCCCCCTTAGACCCCCCAATACCCCCCTTAGACCCCCCAATACCCCCCTTACGGACCCCAATACCCCCCTTAGACCTCCCAATACCCCCCTTACGGACCCCAATACCCCCCTTAGACCCCCCAATACCCCCCTTACGGACCCCAATACCCCCCTTAGACACCCCAATACCCCCCTTAGACACCCCAATACCCCCTTAAACCTCCCAATACCCCCCTTAGACACCCCAATACCCCCTTAGACCCCCCCAATACCCCCCTTACGGACCCCAATACCCCCCTTAGACCCCCCAATACCCCCCTTAAGGACCCCAATACCACCCTTAGACACCCCAATGCCCCCCTTAGACCCCCCAATACCCCCCTTAAACCCCCCAATACCCCCCTTAGACACCCCAATACCCCCCTTAGACCCCCCAAACACCCTCTAATGACCCCATCCCCCCAACCCCCCAAAACCACTGACACTCGACGGTGAGGTTGAAGGGGAGGCTGCTGTCCCCGTGCTGGTTCTCGGCCCGGCAGAGGTACTCGCCGGCGTCCTCGGGGCGGGCGGCCGCCAAGGTCATGGTCACCCGCTGCTCGTAGACGGCGGTGGCCACCACCCGCCGTCCCCGCGTCACCGTCAGGATGGGGGGCGGGTGGCTGGCGGCCCCGCAGGTCACCGTCACCGGGTCCCCCGCCACCACCCAGAGGGTGCCGTTGAGGACGGGGGAACGGGGGGCGTCTGGAAAAGATTGGGGTGGGGGGTGGGGGGAAAGGGGGGTGAGGGGAGGGGGGGGTGACACCCCGTAGACACCCTCTGGATGGACCCTGGAGGGTCCCCAAGGGGGTGTCCCCTCCCCAAAAGGACCCAGGAGTGACCCCAAGGGGGGGGGGGACCCCAAAAAAGGGGACTCGGGAGTGACTCAAGAGGGGGGGAACCCCAATAAAGGGGACCCGGGAGTGACCCCAAGGGGGGGGGGACCCCAAAGAAGGGGACCCGGGAGTGACCCCAAGGGGGGGACCCCAAAGAAGGGGACCCAGGAGTGACCCCAAGGGGGGGGACCCCAAAAAAGGGGACCCAGGAGTGACTCAAGGGGGGGGAGACCCCAAAAAAGGGGACCCAGGAGTGACTCAAGGGGGGGGACCCCAAAAAAGGGGACCCAGGAGTGACTCAAGGGGGGGGAGACCCCAAAAAAGGGGACCCAGGAGTGACCCCAAGGGGGGGGGACCCCAAAAAAGGGGACCCGGGAGTGACCCCAAGGGGGGAGACCCCAAAAAAGGGGACCCAGGAGTGACCCCAAGGGGGGGGACACCCCAAAAAAGGGACCCGGGAGTGACCCCAAGGGGGGGGGACCCCAAAAAAGGGGACCCAGGAGTGACTCAAGAGGGGGAGGACACCCCAAAAAAGGGACCCGGGAGTGACTCAAGGGGGGGGGAGACCCCAAAAAAGGGACCCAGGGGGTTATCCAGGGGTGTCTCCTCCCCAAAAGGACCCAGGAGTGACCCCAAGGGGGGGGACCCCCCAAAAAAGGGGACCCAGGAGTGACTCAAGGGGGGGAGACCCCAAAAAAGGGGACCTATGAGTATCCCAATGGGGGGGGTCCCCAAAAAGGGACCCGGGGGGTCCCCAACAGGGGGGTCACCCCAAAAAGGGGATCTTTGAGTATCCCAATGGGGGGGTCCCCCCAAAAAGAGACCCGGGGGGGTGTGTCCCCCCCCCCCCCAAAAAAAGTGTCCCTATGAGTATCCCAATGGGGGGGTCCCCAAAAAGAGACCCGGGGGGGTCCCCAAGAGGGGGGGTCACCCCAAAAAGGGGACCTATGAGTATCCCAATGGGCGGGTCCCCAAAAGGGGGGGTCACCCCCAAAAAAGGGTCCCTATGAGTATCCCAATGGGGGGGGTCCCCAAAAAAGGGATCCAGAGGGGTCCCCAAAAGGGGGGGTCACCCCCAAAAAGGGGACCTATGAGTATCCCAATGGGGGGGGTCCCCAAAAGGGGGGGTCACCCCAAAAAAGGGGATCTTTGAGTATCCCAATGGGGGGGTCCCCAAAAAGAGACCCGGGGGGGTCCCCAAAAGGGGGGGTCACCCCCAAAAAGGGACCTATGAGTATCCCAATGGGGGGGGTCCCCAAAAAGAGACCCGGGGGGGGTCCCCAAAAGGGGGGGTCACCCCCAAAAAGGGGACCTATGAGTATCCCAATGGGGGGGGTCCCCAAAAGGGGGGGTCACCCCAAAAAAGGGTCCCTATGAGTATCCCAATGGAGTGGGTCCCCAAAAAGGGACCCGGGGGGGTCCCCAAGAGGGGGGGTCACCCCAAAAAAGGGGACCTATGAGTATCCCAATGGGGGGGGTCCCCAAAAGGGGGGGTCACCCCAAAAAAGGGTCCCTATGAGTATCCCAATGGGGGGGTCCCCAAAAAGGGACCCGGGGGGGTCCCCAAAAGGGGGGGTCACCCCCAAAAAGGGGACCTATGAGTATCCCAATGGGGGGGTCCCCAAAAAGGGACCCGGGGGGGGGGTCCCCAACAGGGGGGGTCACCCCAAAAAGTGTCCCTATGACTACCCCAACGGAGGGGGTGACCCACAGACGCCCCCGACGTGTGGGGGATGGTTAACTCAGGGATGCCCCAACCCAGAGGGGGGGGGGGGGTGGGTGGGGGGAGGGGGGGGGGGGGGTGTTAACCCTAGAAATGCCCCCTCCCCCCCCCCCCACAAAAATAAATAAAAGGTGCTCACAGGCCACGTGGAGCTGGAGGCTGCGGTTGTGGCGGCCGTGGCGGTTCTCGGCCACGCAGCTGTAGGCGCCGGCGTGGTGGGGGTCGGCCCGGGGTAAAACCAGTGGCAAACTGGTGGCTACTGGTTCCTCCAGTAAGAGGTGACCCCCCGGAACCAGGAGAGCAGAGGCGGGGGCCGCCCCTCGGCTTCGCACCCCAATTCCACCGGGGTTCCCTCCACCACCTCGCCGGGACCCGACACCTCCCGCACCCGCGGCTCATCTGGGGGGGGGGAAATGGGGGTTGGGGGGGGCACGGGGGGGGGCCACGGGGGGGTG
The DNA here is from genome assembly GCF_965231255.1 of Vanellus vanellus. Lineage (NCBI taxonomy): Eukaryota > Metazoa > Chordata > Aves > Charadriiformes > Charadriidae > Vanellus > Vanellus vanellus. The sequence goes on from NW_028127420.1 coordinate 11,035, forward strand.
GGGGGGGGTAAGGGGGGGTTGGGGGGCCCAGGGGTCTGGGGGGGGGTGGGGAATGGGGTTGGGGGGGAAATGGGGGTTGGGGGGGGCACGGGGGGGTGGGGGGCCCAGGGGTCTGGGGGGGGTGGGGAATGGGGGTTGGGGGGGAAATGGGGGTTGGGGGGGGCACGGGGGGGTGGGGGGGTCCCAGAGGTTTGGGGGGGGGCCGCGGGGGTCTGGGGGGGGAGATGTGTTTGGGGGGGTCACAGAGATTTTGGGGGGGGGCCCAGGGCTTTGGGGGGTCCCGGGGGTTTGGGGGGGGTGGAGATGAGTTTGGGGGGGTCCCAGAGATTTTGGGGGGGGGTCCCGGGGAGTCCCAGAGGTTTGGGGGGGGTAACAGGGCTTTGGGGGGTCCCGGGGGTTTGGGGGGGTCCCGGGCTTTGGGGGGTCACAGGGCTTTGGGGGGGTCCCAGAGGTTTGGGGGGGGGGAGATGGATTTGGGGGGGTCACAGGGCTTTGGGGGGGGTCCCACGGGTTTGGGGGGGTCCCGGGGGCTTTGGGGGGGTCCCGGGGCTTTGGGGGGGTCCCGGACTTTGGGGGGTCACAGGGCTTTGGGGGGTCCCAGAGGTTTGGGGGGGTCCCGGGGGTCTGGGGGGGAGATGGATTTGGGGGGTCCCGGGACTTTGGGGGGGTCCCAGAGGTTTGGGGGGGTCCCGGACTTTGGGGGGTCCCGGGGCTTTGGGGGTCCCAGAGGTTTGGGGGGGTCCCGGGCTTTGGGGGGGTCCCGGACTTTGGGGGGGTCACAGGGCTTTGGGGGTCCCGAGGTTTGGGGGGTCCCGGGGTCTGGGGGGAGATGGATTTGGGGGGGTCCCGGACTTTGGGGGGGTCCCAGAGGTTTGGGGGGGTCCCGGACTTTGGGGGGGTCACAGGGCTTTTGGGGGGTCCCAGAGGTTTGGGGGGGTCCCGGGGCTTTGGGGGGTCCCGGGCTTTGGGGGGTCCCGGGGCTTTGGGGGGAGTCCGGGGGTCTGGGGGGGGGGGAGATGGATTTGGGGGGTCCCGGACTTTGGGGGGGTCCCGGGGGCTTTGGGGGGGTCCCGGGGCTTTGGGGGGGGTCACAGGGCTTTGGGGGGGTCCCAGAGGTTTGGGGGGGGTCCGGATTTTGGGGGGGCCTCGGGGGGTCCCAGGTTTTTTTTTTTTTGGGGGGTGTGGGGTGTGTGTGTTTTCCCCCGGGATTTTGGGGCCCGGCCCCCTCCCCCCCCTCCCTCCCCCCCCGGACTCACACTGGACGTCGAGCGCGACGGCGGCGGCGAAGGCCATAGTGGTGTTGGGGAACGTCACGCGACAGCCCACGCGCCGCCCCCGTCCTCGCGGCGCGGCCGGAAGCGCAGGAGGGCCGCGAGGCTGCGCGTGCCCCCCCCGCCCCCCCCTTCCTCCTCCTCCTCCTCCTCCTCCTCCTCCATCTCCGTCTCCTCCTCCGCCTCCTCCGCCTCCGCCGCGGAGGGCCCCGGGAGGGGCGGGGGGGGGGGCGGGAGCCCCTCCCAGCGCAGGCGCGGGCGGAGGTGGGGGCAGTTGTCGGGGACGCGGCAGCGCAGTCGCAGCTCTCGGCCCGCCACGACCTCGGGGGGCACCTCCAGGACGGGCCCTTCTGCCGAACGGCCCATTGCGCGTGAGCGCCGCCGCGCGGCCCCGGGCGGGATCGGCGCTCGAATTGACTTACGCGAACGTAAAGCCGAATTCAACGCAAACGAGCTCTGAATCCTGCGCGGTTTGGGGTTGGGGGTCTCTACTGATTACTCTTTAGTCTTTGGTGAATTTGTTATCTTAAGTAACAATTTGTTAGTTGTTGGGTTTTTTAAATTTTTTTAACCTCTCATCCTGTTTTTCCAAATTTTTTTGAATTTTATTTTTCGATTTAAAAGCCATTCGTTTTTTAACTTCAAAGTTTCTTTCATTTTCTGGTTTTTTCTTTTTAATTTTGCAAAGATTTACTTATTTGTTCGTTTTCACTTTTTACTTTTTAGCGTTCTAATTTTTAATTTTACATTTTAAAATTTTTTTATTTTTTAATTTTTTACCTTTTTCAATTTTTTTAGTTTTAAATTTTTTTAATTTGTCTAATTTTTTCTAATTTTATTTTTCTAATTTTTCCTAATTTTATTTTTTCTAATTTTTTCTAATTCTATTTTTCTAATTTTTCTAATTTTATTTTTTCTAATTTTTTCTAATTTTATTTTTTCTAATTTTTTCCTAATTTTATTTTTTCTAATTTTTTCTAATTTTATTTTTTCTAATTTTTTCTAATTTTATTTTTTCTAATTTTTTCTAATTCTATTTTTTCTAATTTTTCCTAATTCTATTTTTTCTAATTTTTCTAATTCTATTTTTCTATTTTTTTCTAATTTTATTTTTCTAATTTTTCCTAATTTTATTTTTTCTAATTTTTCTAATTCTATTTTTTCTAATCTTTTCTAATTCTATTTTTTATTTTTATTATTTTTCTAATTTTTAATTTTTAGTTTTAAAATTTTTAAATTATTTGTTTTTAAAATATTTTTTAATTTAAAATATTTTATTTAAAATAAAAATTAATTCATTTATTTATTTACTTTCTAATTTTTAAATTTTTAAAATTTTAACGTTTTTAGTTTATTATTTTACTTTTAATTTGTTACTTTTTAAAAATTTTAATCTTTTACTTTTTATTTATTAGTTTTCAATTTTTTTTCTTTAAATTTTTTAAGTTTTTATTTTTTCATATAAAATAAATCATTTTTAATATAAAATAAACTATTTTTACTATAAAATAAATTATTTTTAATATAAAATAAAAACTTCAAAAAAATAAAAAGCCCTCTGAGCCCCCCCAAAAAGGGCTCTCCCCCCCCCCCAAAAGGCACCCGAGACCCCCCCAACCCCCTCTGGGCCCCACATATATATGGGGCTCTCACCCACCCGAGACCCCCCAAAAAGGGCTCTCCCCCCCCCCCGAGACCCCTCCCCAAAAGACACCCGGGGTCCGAGCCCCATAGATGGGGGTCTCCCCCCCCCCGATCCCCCCCTCCCC
>NW_028127419.1:0-56471 GCF_965231255.1 Vanellus vanellus
ATGGCTTCGAGCTACAAGAACCGATTTCCTCACCGCTCGTCATCTCAGAGCTTCAGCCGCCCCTGGATGCCCAACACCTACTACAAAACAGCTGCCCTCAGACCAACTTTGGCTGCCTTTTCCCAGAGTGCCCAGGGGATCACCGACAGCAAGAAGCTTCCTTCTGTCTCCACCAGAACAACTGTCTTCAACCGCTACACCCCTGAAGACTGGTACAAGTCCAACCACACCACCTATAAAGAGTCAGAGACATCCCGACAAAACGCGGAGCGCCTGAGAGTTGATAACTCCCTCATGGTTCATGCTAAACATCAGGAGACCAAGAAAACGCAACTGGAAAGCACCAAAAACCTGGGTGTACGGGCCAACGATATTGAATTTTGGAAATCAGAGCTCTTCCATGAGCTAGACGAGATGATTGGGGAGACCAACACGCTCACTGACGTGAAGAACAAACTGGAGAGAGCCTTGGCGGAGACGGAGGCCCCTCTCCAGGTAAGCACCCCATCCAGTGGGCTGCAAGCTGCAGCCGCTGCTGAAACATCTGCAGCCATTCAAACCTCTAATTAAGTTTCCCTGCAGCTCCGTAACATCTAGAAAGTTTTTATGAAGGGCCCATGAGTTAAGTGAGTAATAAACCAACCTTTGGCATCTGCTGCATCCCCTACCAGCACGTGCTGAGCCCATCAGAGCAGCGTTTCTTAACCACCTATTTGCAGAGGCGCTCCATGCAAAATCCCGGTTTGGGAGACAAAAGCCCCGTGTGTCACTGCGCGGCTCTGGCGAGGTCAGCATCAAGGCTGACACAGGTCCCTGATTTCGGCTGTGGTTTCACCAGGGACGCGTGTGCTCCCTCATGTCGATGCGATGCTGATGTGGCAGCTCGGCTGCTCGTTCTCAGCTAAAGCAGCTGCCCCGGGCAGTTTTTTTTCCCCTGCTGCCATCTCTGTGCCCACCTAGAATGTCTTTTCTTCTTCCGTTACTTGGGATGGGGAGCGTCCCTCGAGAGAACCCTGCCCCTGCAGCCAGCACTGATGGCATGTCCCCAACAGGTCGCTGAGGAGTGCTTGCGCCAGCGGGAGAAGAGGATGGGCATCGACCTGGTCCGTGATGATGTGGAGGAACAGCTCTTCACTGTAAGTTTGGCAACACAGAGCAGGTGTTGCAGGTGCTCTCTGTACCTCAACTGCCCGAAACAGGCTTTGCAGCCCCTTCCTTAGTGCCGGTGAGGTGCCAAACTCTCCAAAGCCCCAAAACCTGCCGGGCCAGGGGACGGTGTCCCCCACACAGGAGCGTGCCCACACGCTGTGGGTAAGACTCGCCCTTACAGAGGAAGGAAGAGCTGCACACCCAGCGGTGTGTTCGTGTAGTGTATCGGGGTGCTCTGTCCCTCTTCAAGGGGTTGGTGAGAGCGTCCTGTCTTTCCCAGCCCTGCCAGAGCAGCACCTATCTCTGTCCATGGCACATACACATGGTATAGCTCTACATCTGTGTCGCACACATACATCTCTATCACACACATACGCACACGCAGATCTGGGGAAGGCAGTGTGCACCTGACAGCTTGCCCGCTTTTCCCAGCTCCATTAGTTGGGATAAGGAAAGAGTGGGCTCCTGCAGACAGGAGGGCTGAAAATGGACTGGATGTGGAGCACTAATCCCCTGCCTGCAGTAGCTGGGGCTTCACAGACGCAATGGGTTTGTGCTGAAGTCAAGTGAGCTGAGAGCAGCACATGCCTTCCTCCAGCGCAGCTGAACGCTTCTTAGAAATTCAGAGTGGGGATTTACAGCAGAGTCAAGTCCATCTCCTCTTGTCCCGTATGGATGGGATTGGTCCTGGGGAGGAAAACATTTTGGGAGCCAAACGGGCAGGTGCTGGTTTGGGGATGAGTGTGAGCAGGACGAGTGTTTCTGGAGACTGACGGGGTCATGTTTTCCCTTTGCCCAGGAAGTGGATGTCATCCGGTCGTGCCAAGAGAGGATGCAGCAGCACCTGGAGAAGGCAAAAGCCCAGCTCGGGTAAGGAGGAGCTCCTTCTCTCCTGCCCCAGGGCTGAGGTGCCTTTGCAGTTGTGATGTGAACCCCCAGCAGACCCCGAGCTCTCCCCACAGCCCGCAGGTGTAAAGCCCCCACAGGCTCCGTGGGACGCGGGCAGTGATGCTCATGGGGGGACAGAGCTGCCCGGGGGGGCAAGATCTGCGGGGACGTGGATCGGGGAGGAAGCCGCTGTGCCCCTACATCCCCACCCACAGCTCTTGTTTGCATCTTGCAGCTCCAACAGGGCGGCCCAGCACCATCTGGAGAAGGACCTGGCCAACAAGCAGGTGGCCCACCGCATCGACGACACGTGCCACCACCTGAGGAACTCCTCCCAGGGCATCCACTACTACCGAGGGGTGGAGCGCGTCGATGCCACGTGAGTGCATCTTCCTTTGCTCCTATCGCTCTAGTAAACTGGCTTTATCTGCACCCAGGAGTTTCTCCCTTTCCCCTCTTTTGCTCCCTCTTCTTCCCGCCCTTCTGGGGCAGGGGCTGCATGGTCCTAGCTACCGGCTGGCATTAAACAATGACATAGAGTCAATTTAAAAGCCTAGATTGAAGCTACATTTAATCCACACTGTTCCCTGCGTGCCCGCCCCTGTCCAGCTTCAGTAGCATGGGCTTACCAGGGGCCTCCCTCTCCTTACCTCCCCAGGATCTCAGTGCCAGCGTCATGGGCCAAGTTCACCAACGACAACATCCTCCGCTCCCAGAGCGTGCGGGCCGCCTCCGCCAAGCTGCGCCATGACATCCAAAGCTTGCTGATGGTGACGGCCAATGAGATGTGGAGGCAATTCAACAGCACCAACATTGCCTTTACGAACCGCATCGCTGAGACAGCTGATGCCAAGGGCAGGATCCAGACCCACCTGGCCAAGGTAGCCGGAAGCCCTCCCTTTCGCTGGGGCACTGTCACTTCCCAGTGACACCTCTGAAGCGGGACCCTCCACGCAGCCCTGGCCCAAGCAGAGGAACGGGCACCACCAGAAGCTGCTTCTAGTATCATTTTCTCTTTGAAACTCAAAGACTCAGTGCGCTGGGGACTTTCTTCTTGCAGCAGGATGAGTTGGCACTGTGATTTCATCCCAGGGACAGTGCATCCCAGCTGACAGCCTGCTGGTGGAGGGGAGAAAAGGGAAATGACGTTGTCGCTTGAGAACATATTTTTTCATTTCTGTATGCGATTCTTTTTTATACCAGACCCTGCGAGAAATATTCCACCTTGAGAGGAATATTGAAACCATCCAAAAGGCCATCAAGGACCACGGGCCTCCGTTAAAAGTGGCTCAGACGCGGCTGGATGCGCGCACGCGGAGGCCAAAGATGGAGCTGTGCCGGGACACTGCCCAGCTGCGGTACGGCGGGAGCGCGGGGCCGGCGGGGTCCTTGAGGAGTCCCGGGTGGTCGCACCCAGGAGCATCACTGGGTGACCAAATTAATGCGGGGGTGTTTGTTTCCTAATGAGTCCTTCCACAAGTGCACTGATAGACTCCCAAGCACCCAGCAGGTATCCCAGCCTTTCGGTGCTGGGAGAGCTCTGCCCCCACGGCCGGGTACTGCCTGATGGCCCCCCGTGAGGGGCTGGATTTTTCCCACTTGGGGAAACCTCATCTTCTCTCCCGCCTGCTTCCCAGCAGCCGGGTGTGCTCGGCTCCTGCCAGAAACGGGGGGTCTGCGTGAGTCTGAGCACTCTGAAGGGGGAAAGCCTGTGTCCAAGGGGCCCATCTGCAATGCCGGGCTAGAAACCACCCCCGGCACGGGACCGTTAACCAGGGCTTCTTGCTCTTTTCCAGCCTTGTCAACGAGGTCCACATCATCGACGAGACCCTCCAGAGCCTTCAGCAGCGCCTGAACCACACCGAGGATGCGCTGCAAACTCTGGTTCGTGCTAAGGCTCTCCTGCAGCACGACCTGGCGGTCAAAGCCAACTCTCTTTTCATAGACCAGGAGAAATGCATGGGGATGCGCAAGACCTTCCCCAGCACTGCGCGGCTCCTGGGTCCCTCTTAGGTGTTCTGTGTTGTGGAGTGATTCTTAGTTTTGTTTAGGTAGTTTGAATCCCCGTGATTAGACTTCCCCTTTCTGATAAAACCCTTAGTAGAAATTAAATTTATCGCTTTGTACGTTATATGGTCTTCCAGGAATTTTTTCCCCATTGGTGCCGGCTGTCTGGAATGCCCTCCCTGCCCTCCATTGCCTTAGCGTGGCTTCGAGGAGGGTCAGTTCCGGGATCTGCCCAGGCGCAGAGGGGAGGCTGATGGGTCGGTAGTTCCCAGGGCTCTCCTTTCCACCCTTTTTACAAATAGGTGCAATGTTGCCCTTTTTCCAGTCCCCGAGGACTTCACCTGACTGCCATCACTTTTGCAGTATCACTTTCCCAGACGAAGGCCCCTCGATGCCTTTGGGGTGTTTCACTCGGGTATTTCACTGAGGAGGGCCACGAAGATGCTCCGAGGGCTGGAGCACCTCTCCTATGAGGAAAGGCTGAGAGAGTTGAGGGTGTTCAGCCTGGAGAAGAGAATAAGGTCTTCGTGGAGAGACCTTCTTGCGGCCTTCCACTACTCAAGGGCCTACAGGAGAGCTGGGGAGGGACTTTTAACAAGGGCGTGTAGTGATACGATGAGGGGGAATGGCTTCAAACTGGAAGAGGGGAAATTTAGATTAAATATTAGGAAGAAATTGTTCACCCTGAGGGTGGTGAGACACTGGCCCAGGTTGCCCAGAGAAGTCGTGGCTGCCCAGTCCCTGGAGGTGTTCAAGACCAGGTTGGACGGGCCTTGAGTAACCTGGTCTGGTGGGAGGTATCCCTGACCATAACAGGGGTATTGGAACTCCATCATCTTGTAGGACCCTTCCAACCCAAACCAGTCAAAGGTTCTATGATTCTATGATTTGGGGGACAGTGAGGGGCTCCCCTACGTTACAGCACAACCAGCCAGGGGGGTCCCAGCAGACCCCTACCAAGCCCCCCCCATGCCACCACCATGCTACATGGCTCCTCCTCGGCAGCTGCCTCACCACCTTGCCCACCACCTGCCATGACTGGTGGAAGGAGTTCACCACCTCCTGCAGCTTCTCATAGCGCTGGAGGAGCTGTAGCCCACCTGTGCTCTGGTGTCCGTGCTGCAGACGGGGCATGCTGCCTGCGCCTCTGCCTGCTCCTGCCCCCTGAGCTCTCTATCGCCCTCAGCTTGTGCTGCTGCTGCAGGGAGGGGAGAAGAATTGGCTCTGACAAGGCATGGATGCAGCCACGGAGCCCAGGGACCGTGGTGGCTCCACGGCCCCAGCCAGCACAGGGAACGTGCCACATCCAGCTCCTTCAGCTCCTGCTTTAACTCCTGCAGCACAGCCCTGGCCCCTGAGACGCCCGCACGGGCAGCCTTAGCCTCCATGGGCTGCTTGGGGAACAGGGATCTGCTGGGGAGGGTCCAGCAAAGGGCTACAAAGGTGATGAGGGGATTGGAGCATCTTTCTTACGAGGAAAGGCTGAGGGAATGGGGTCTTTTCAGTCTGGAGAAGAGAAGAGTGAGGGGGGATCTTATCAGTGCTTATAAATACTCAAAGGGAGGGTGCCAGGGGGATGGGAACAGTCTTTGTTCAGTGGTGCCCAGTGACAGGAGAAGAGGGAACGGGCACAAACTGGAACCTAAGAAGTTCCATCGAAACCTGAGGAGGAACTTCTTTCCTGTGAGGGTGGCAGAGCACTGGCACAGGCTGCCCAGAGAGGTGGGGGAGCCTCTTACTCTGGAGCCATTCCAAACCCGCCTGGACGCCGTCCTGTGCAACTGCTGTAAGGTGCCCCTGCTCTGGCAGGGGGGGGGACTGGGGGAGCTACAGAGGGCCCTTCCAACCCCCACCAGTCTGGGAGTCTGCGATTCTTGGAGTCTGGGAGTCTGTGATTTTCAGTAGGTCTGGTCTTGCTGAAGGACTAAGGGGGTTTGAAGGGAGTCTGGCTTCATCTGCCCTCGGGCAGTTAGACGTCGAGTCTGGGTGTGGGTCTGCGCACCTCTTATGGGACACGGGAGAAATGCACCTTCCCTTGCACCGTTTGCCTAATGCTGAAGGAAAGCATCGGAGGTAGCGCAGATAACGGCCTCTGGAGAGACCCATTTCTTCCTACCGACTGTCAATGAAATTATCTAGGATGCGATGTTGAAACTTAGGTGCGGTGACTCCTGTTCAGCGTGTCCCCCACGGGCCAAAGTGGGGCAGGTGGGCTCCTGTGACGTGTCCCGTGTAGCTCCTGAGCTCCAGGGCAATTTTGTGGGAGGCCAGAGGTATGTCAGCGTAAAATGGCATTGGCGTCTCCCCGCAGCGGGTCTCGCTGGTTGACCTCCACCGTTTTCTCGGTGCCTTTGAGGAATTACAAAAGTGGTGCCTGGGAGAAGCGTACCAGTGCTTCTGGGTAAAAGTGTTAGCAAGGTCTTGCAGCCTGTCCCAGTGATGGTGGGGGATGGTGAATTGTGTGACAGCAAAGACATGAGGGGTAGTGATAATTTGTTAGCTACAGTAGTGTCTGAGTATGATCAGGTGCGAATTAGGGCTTGTCCACCCAAGAAAGTGGCAGGACGATTAGCCCAGCTGAAGTGCATCTATACTAATGCACGCAGCATGGGAAATAAACAGGAGGAGCTGGAGGCCATTGTACAGCAAGGAAACTATGATATAGTTGCCATCACAGAAACGTGGTGGGAGGACATACACAGGTGGAGTGCTGTAATTGATGGCTACCAACTCTTCAAAAAGGATAGGCAAGGTGGTGGGGTGGCCCTCTATGTTAGAGGCAATTTTGAATGTCTGGAACTTAACAGTGTGAATGACAACACTGAGTGTGTATGGATAAGAATTAAGGGGAAGGCCAATAAGGCAGACATCGTGATGGGAGTTTGTTATAGACCTCCTAATCAGGATGTAGAAGCCGATGAAGTATTCTGTAAGCAGCTGGCAGAGGTCTCACGATCAGCTGCCCTTATTCTTGTGGGGGACTTCAACTTCCCAGACGTCTGCTGGAAATACTATGCAGCAGAGAGGCAACAGTCATGGAGGTTCCTGGAGTGTGTGGAGGACAACTTCCTAACACAGCTGGTGAAGGAACCAACTAGGGGAAGTGCACTACTGGACCTACTGTTTGTTAACAGAGAAGGTCTTGTGGGGGATGTAAAGGTTGGAGGTCGCCTTGGGCAGAGTGATCACGAAATGATAGAATTTTCAATTCTTGATCACGTAAGGCGGGGAGCCAGCAGAACTGCCACCTTGGATTTCCGAAGGGCAGACTTTAGCCTGTTTAGGAGCATGGTCGAGAGTGTCCCTTGGGAGGCAGTTTTGAAGAGCAAAGGTGCCCAGGAAGGCTGGGCATACTTCAAGCAGGTGCTCTTAAAAGCGCAGGAGAAGGCCATCCCCTTGTCTCGAAAAACGAGCAGACGGGGAAGACGACCAGCCTGGCTAAATAGAGAACTTTGGCTGGACCTCAGGAAAAAAAGGAAAGTTTACATTCTCTGGAAAAGGGGGTTGGCAACTTACGAGGACTATCAAGATATAACAAAGCTATGTAGGGGGAAAATGAGAAGGGCCAAAGCTCAATCAGAACTCAGCTTGGCCACTGCAGTTAAAGACAATAAGAAGAGATTCTTTGAGTATATCAATAGAAAAAGGAAGACTAGGGAAAATGTAGGCCCACTGGTGAATGAGACAGGTGCCCTAGTGGTGGAGGATGCAGAGAAGGCAGAGTTACTGAATGCCTTCTTTTCTTCGGTCTTCACTGCTAAAGCTGTCCCTCATGAATCCCACACTCTGAAGGCAAAGGGGAAGGTCTGGAGAGAGGAAGATTTTCCCTCAGTTGAGGAGGACCGTGTCAGAGACCACTTGGCCAAGCTGGACATTCACAAGTCCATGGGCCCTGATGGCATGCATCCGCGAGTGCTGAGAGAGCTGGCGGATGTTATTGCTAGACCACTCTCCATCGTCTTTGAACGGTCATGGAGAACAGGAGAGGTGCCTGAGGACTGGAGGAAGGCTGACATCACTCCAATCTTCAAAAAAGGCAAGAAGGAGGACCCAGGGAACTACAGACCAGTTAGTCTAACCTCTGTCCCTGGGAAGGTAATGGAGCGACTCATTCTGGACGTCATCTCCAAACACGTTGAGGAACAAGAAGTTATTGGAAGTGGTCAACATGGATTTACCAAGGGTAAATCATGCTTGACCAATCTGATAGCTTTCTATGATGTTATAACTGGTTGGCTGGATGAGGGGAGAGTCGTAGATGTCATCTACCTTGACTTTAGCAAGGCTTTTGACACTGTCTCCCATGACATCCTCATTAGGAAGCTGAGGAAGTATGGGCTAGATAAGGTGACAGTGAGGTGGACTGAGAGTTGGCTGCGGGACAGAACTCAGAGGGTTGTGATCAGCGGCACAGAGTCTAGTTGGAGGCCTGTAACCAGTGGTGTCCCCCAGGGGTCAATACTCGGTCCAATTTTGTTCAATATACTCATTAATGACCTGGATGAGGGGACAGAGTGTATCCTCAGCAAGTTTGCTGATGATACCAAACTGGGTGGGGTGGCTGACACCCCAGAGGGCCGTGCTGCCATCCAGCGTGACCTGGACAGGCTGGAGAGCTGGGCAGAGAAGAACCTAATGAGGTTCAACAAAAGCAAGTGCAAGGTCCTGCACCTGGGGAGGAAGAATGCTAGGCACCAGTACAGGTTAGGGGCGGACCTGCTGGGAAGTAGCTTGGAGGAGAAGGATCTGGGGGTTGTGGTAGACAGTAAATTATCCATGACTCAGCAATGTGCCCTTGTCGCCAAAAAGGCCAATGGAATCCTGGGCTGCATAGGGAAGAGTGTGGCCAGTAGGTCGAGGGAGGTCATTCTCCCCCTCTACTCTGCGCTGGTGAGGCCACAACTGGAATACTGTGTCCAATTTTGGGCTCCCCAGTTCAAGAGGGACAGGGAACTGCTGGAGCGAGTGCAGCGAAGGGCAACTAAGATGATTAAGGGCTTGGAGCATCTGCCTTATGAGGAAAGGCTGAGAGAGCTGGGACTCTTTAGCCTGGAGAAGAGAAGGCTGAGGGGAGACCTTATTATGGCGTACAAGTATCTAAAGGGTGGGTTGAAGGAGGATGGAGCCAGGCTCTTCTCAATGGTTCCCAGTGACAGGACGAGGGGCAATGGGCACAAGTTAGAACGCAGGAAGTTCCGTTCAAATACATGGAAACACTTCTTTACGGTGAGGGTGACAGAGCACTGGAACAGGCTGCCCAGGGAGGTTGTGGAGTCCCCTTCCCTGGAGATTTTCAAGACCCGCCTGGATGCAGTCCTGAGTAATGTGCTCTAGGTAATCCTGCTTTAGCAGGGGAGTTGGACTAGATGATCTCTAGAGGTCCCTTCCAACTCTGATAATTCTGTGATTCTGTGATAATTTGGGGAAACGTCCTCCTGCAGGCGAGAGCCGATTCCTCAGCTCTGAGGCAGGGATGGAGGTGGGACGTGGTCGCCCCGTGAGGACGAGGGTACCCGCGGGATGGGAATGGCCACCCCTGCCTTTGCCCTGGGGACACAAGGGGGCGGTGGGTTGGAGAGGGCAGAGGTTTGCCTTTGCCTCCCCTCGCCGCAGCCTGCCCTTTTCTACCTGCAGCTGGCTCAAGTGTATCCCCCGAGTTTATTGATGGAAAAATCGGGGTGGAAAAGGGGATGTGAACTTGGGCAGAAAACGCAGGTTCTGGGAAAACCATCACTAACCCCCTCAAGAATGTGAAAAAAGAATATGCACGTGACAGACGTAGATAAGAAATGATTCACTGAGGTATCTGTCAGTGATTTGTGCAAAATATTTGGGGGCATTTTTAACAGTATCTCTATGAAGAGCTCCTGTGTCAGAACCCAGCGCAGGACGGGACTGCACATAGTGATGCGCTGACATGGCAAAGGGGTTTCTCCAGCCTTCGCCAGCACGTGCACACAGTCACGGCTGCATCGCAGCATCCGCTGTGGGCTGATTCTTCCTTACTTTACGCTCTACTTTCTGCAGTCCAGGCTCCTGGGCACTGCAGAGGACATCCCACCTTAAACCAGACATGGCCATAACAATCTTTTTCCACTGGCCACATGCAGAGATCACAGCAGCCCAGGCCTCACCCCAAGAGTCATTGGCTATCCACATTTTATGGTCCACCCATCATTTTCACCAGAACGTGGGAAACCCAGGAAAAACCCCAAAAGTCTCATGTATTTCCCAGCCAGATGGAGCCTGCTGCAGGACCGCGTGCAGCTCGTGCAGCTCGTCCCTCGGCGCCAGCCTTGGTTTTGTAAGGAGATCAAATCTTGAAGCCTGTCCGGATCCCTAAAGGACCCTGGGGCAGACGGGAGCGTGCGCTGCCTGAGAGCATCCTTGTCCTTCGGCGTGACAGCACAGGCTGCGCCACACAGAGTTTAACTTTTTTTTCATCCTCCATCAATTAATGTGACTTTTGAACGTTATTCTGCTATTGGATAGACAATTGATGCCTTCCGGACAGGTACAGTGTTTACAGGAGAGAGGAATAGTCAGAAGAGGCGTAAAACTGCAACTGGACAATATCATGGGTACATGTAGACCCACGACGGACGCTATAAAAGATCTGGATCTGGGTATTTTCAGAAGGGCAGCTTATGATCAAGAGTAGTGCTATATTAATAGACAGTGAGAATGTAGAGCTGCGACAGAAAGACTGACAGCTTTTGGCAGGAGATTTTGTGCTTTGGTATCCAAATGTATCCCTTGAAATTCCAGTTCAGTCACCTCGGCAAACCTGGGGTGCCGTGCCGAGAATGGGCACCCCGGCTTAACATCAGCCTCCTGTTTTCACCCTGGTTTTGGTGTTGTTTTTTTGATTCTGAGCTCAAATGATCGAGGCTTCGGGACAAACATATCTATCAAAACTGGATATGCCCCACCAGAACTGGGAGTGGTAGTTTAGTCATTTTAGTGACTTTGCTGCTGCTGGAGTTGCTGAGAGTCACTTAGCTTGTGAATTTGACTGTTTTGCCTGTGCCAATGCTAAGCATTTGTAGCTCTTAGTTACATCACTCGAAAAGCCACTCCAGATGCTACGGTGGGACCAAAGCTTCAAGCATTTTGGTGTCCCCTGGTGTGCTTCTGCATGGTGGTGCTCATGGGAGCTTCCCCAGAAAGTCCTGGTCTGCGTGCTTTGCAGAGCACCCGTGGGCCTTTCACAATATTATCGGATTAATACTGCTGAATTTAGCAAATACTTCAAAAATGGTGCAGTTGCCTATGACAATTAGTGGTGCCCCTCGTCGTGCAGTGATTCATCTGAGCCAAACTCTTCTGGGCAGGGAGTGAGAGCAGGCGTAGATGGAGGCTGGGAGCGTTGCAAGGAGCAGAGAGCAGGGCTGGTCCCAGGGTGTGCGCGCGTCCTGCGAGGGGCAGAGGTCGGCTTGCTTTAATTGGAATGATTTTCTTGGGTTTAGCTATGGGCAAGCAGCTTTTTACTTCAGTTGGATGGAGTTGGTTCTTCACCCGGCTGGAGCGAGACGCGTGTTTAGCGTGAAACCAAAGTGTGCGAACCTTTGCGTACACAAACCAGTGAGAGTTATCTTTGATGTCAGACCTTTGGCAGCAGAGGCACGGCTTTCTCACGGAGGCCAGCTCCGCATGCCTGTGCGCAGAAAGCAGGAGCGGTGGCACAGGGTGTCACTGTACTCACGAGCAGCTGCAAAACATTTCGGTACCGTCTCAGCCCTCAGCTGCAATAATGGGGAAAATGAGAGGCAACTGAAAGAGGCTGTGAGAAGATGGACGTATTGGCCTGAGTATTATGAGGGCACTGGTTTTCCCATCAGGAGCTCTGCTTTGCCTATGGCTGGCACTTGGTTGCCCGAGGGCTGTACTGTGTTGCCCATTGGCGGCACCGGGGATTGTCCATGGACAGGCTCAAGGTGCCCAGCAAAGGCATGAGGTAGCACAGAGTCTGCGCTGAGTTGCCCAGGGGTGGCACTGGGTTGCCCACTGAGGGCACTGAGTTCATAGCATCACACAATAGCTCAAGCTGACAGAGACCCATAAGGATCATCGAGTCCAACTCCCTGCTCCTTGCAGGACTACCTCAACCCAAACACGACTCTGAGCATTGCCAGCCGCTCAACAGCTGCCCAACAGCTGCACCTGCTTGCCCATGGGGTGCACAAATTTGCCCAGCGAGGGCAGTAGATTGTCCAGGGCAGGATCTAGGAGGCCATATGTGGGTATTTTCTTGCCCAGGGGTGGCCCCGCGTTGCCCATGGAGAGCCCTGGCTTGCCCAATGGCTGCATCAGGTTGCCACAGTGGCTGCAGGGAGTAGGCGGGACGGAACCCGGTTACTCAGCACCCTGCGCCAGTGGCAACGCTGCCCTGGTTCTGTGACACAGAGCGCACTGGGGATGCTCCAGTGTCTGGCAGAGCTTCGACCCGACCAGACGGCACAGCAGTGAGCAGCAGCCCCCCCGGGCACCCCCAAGCCTCTGCAGGCGGAGGGTACGTACCTTACCTGGGAGGGGAGGACTGAAAAAGCAGGGATTTCTCCTACTGCCCCCAACAGCTCCTCTGTCCTCCAGATGGACCCAGAGCCGGGGATCGGGGGCTCCCGGCGTGTGTCCTGTTGAGGGCTGGCAGAAAGTGTCACCCTGGGGTGGCTTTACCGAGGGGGATGCAGGGGTGTTTGTTTCGGCTGGAAATGCAGGGAAGAGTAAGCCCGGTCCATTCCCGAGGGATTTTCCTCCCTTCCTTAAGTGTGTGCCTGTCAGGAGCTGAAGGGCAGTAATAGAGCAATAGCACCCGCGGTGCCGTAAGCAGTTCTTGGGAGACAAATCTTCACGTGTGGCCCTTCCTCCTAGGACTGCTCCAAGGCTGGTGTTGACAAACGATTCCGAAAAGCTTTTTTGAGAGATCTCCTTTCCAAGCGCAGGGATTTGACATCAGGTGAGCCACAGACATTCTTCTTCCTTTACAAGGCAAGAGACGGCTGTTCTGCTGAGGCTGAAACGGGGGTTTGGGGGGTGTGGTTCAAATGTGGCTATAGTCCTGCAAAGCTCCTCTCACCCGCAGACTCCTCACTCGAGCATTCGATGCAAGTGAAGAGAGAGGGGATGAGGACAGAGTCCCTCACCCCCGAATGGCGCTGGGCTGGTAGCAGCTGTGTGTCCAAAGGGGCGCAGCTCTCGGGGCTGGGAATGGCACTTTGAAAGAGAAAATGACCTCTGGGGCGCTCTAAGAGCAGCAGATACGCCACCCAGAAGCAACAAACACACCGCAGACAATCAGCGACTACACTTTCATGGCACTGACAGCTTGAGGGAAAAGGAAGGCATAGTGTCTGTTGTTCTGCTTTGCAGCCCTGGTTTGATTTTCTCTGCATTTCAGGGCCTGACGCTCGATACTAACAGCAACGAGCGTTTTCCTCTTCCCTACACAGATGCTTGTGATGGTGTCAGAGGGGATTTGCTCTCAAGAGCTTTAGGCCTCGACTGGGGATGCGTGGGTGCTGTGTCCATCGCTGGTGGTGTTAGAAGTTGCATGTGTCGCCGTAAGAAGTAAGGCGAGGAGCTTACTGAGTGGGGTTGTCTTCTCTCTCCTCCTCTGTGCAGGACACGGACCAGAACAGCGGTGTTCCAGAATGGAGCCTGTCAGCTCTCCCTTAACAGCAAAGTTTGCCCATCCAAGATCCATCCCCACCAACTTTCTCCCTCCCATCAGCCCCATGGCTTCGAGCTACAAGAACCGATTTCCTCACCGCTCGTCATCTCAGAGCTTCAGCCGCCCCTGGATGCCCAACACCTACTACAAAACAGCTGCCCTCAGACCAACTTTGGCTGCCTTTTCCCAGAGTGCCCAGGGGATCACCGACAGCAAGAAGCTTCCTTCTGTCTCCACCAGAACAACTGTCTTCAACCGCTACACCCCTGAAGACTGGTACAAGTCCAACCACACCACCTATAAAGAGTCAGAGACATCCCGACAAAAAGCGGAGCGCCTGAGAGTTGATAACTCCCTCATGGTTCATGCTAAACATCAGGAGACCAAGAAAACGCAACTGGAAAGCACCAAAAACCTGGGTGTACGGGCCAACGATATTGAATTTTGGAAATCAGAGCTCTTCCATGAGCTAGACGAGATGATTGGGGAGACCAACACGCTCACTGACGTGAAGAACAGACTGGAGAGAGCCTTGGCGGAGACGGAGGCCCCTCTCCAGGTCAGCACCCCATCCAGTGGGCTGCAAGCTGCAGCCGCTGCTGAAACATCTGCAGCCATTAAAACCTCTAATTAAGTTTCCCTGCAGCTCCGTAACATCTAGAAAGTTTTTATGAAGGGCCCATGAGTTAAGTGAGTAATAAACCAACCTTTGGCATCTGCTGCATCCCCTACCAGCACGTGCTGAGCCCATCAGAGCAGCGTTTCTTAACCACCTATTTGCAGAGGCGCTCCATGCAAAATCCCGGTTTGGGAGACAAAAGCCCCGTGTGTCACTGCGCGGCTCTGGCGAGGTCAGCATCAAGGCTGACACAGGTCCCTGATTTCGGCTGTGGTTTCACCAGGGACGCGTGTGCTCCCTCATGTCGATGCGATGCTGATGTGGCAGCTCGGCTGCTCGTTCTCAGCTAAAGCACCTGCCCCGGGCAGTTTTTTTTCCCCTGCTGCCATCTCTGTGCCCACCTAGAATGTCTTTTCTTCTTCCGTTACTTGGGATGGGGAGCGTCCCTCGAGAGAACCCTGCCCCTGCAGCCAGCACTGATGGCATGTCCCCAACAGGTCGCTGAGGAGTGCTTGCGCCAGCGGGAGAAGAGGATGGGCATCGACCTGGTCCGTGATGATGTGGAGGAACAGCTCTTCACTGTAAGTTTGGCAACACAGAGCAGGTGTTGCAGGTGCTCTCTGTACCTCAACTGCCCGAAACAGGCTTTGCAGCCCCTTCCTTAGTGCCGGTGAGGTGCCAAACTCTCCAAAGCCCCAAAACCTGCCGGGCCAGGGGACGGTGTCCCCCACACAGGAGCGTGCCCACACGCTGTGGGTAAGACTCGCCCTTACAGAGGAAGGAAGAGCTGCACACCCAGCGGTGTGTTCGTGTAGTGTATCGGGGTGCTCTGTCCCTCTTCAAGGGGTTGGTGAGAGCGTCCTGTCTTTCCCAGCCCTGCCAGAGCAGCACCTATCTCTGTCCATGGCACATACACATGGTATAGCTCTACATCTGTGTCGCACACATACATCTCTATCACACACATACGCACACGCAGATCTGGGGAAGGCAGTGTGCACCTGACAGCTTGCCCGCTTTTCCCAGCTCCATTAGTTGGGATAAGGAAAGAGTGGGCTCCTGCAGACAGGAGGGCTGAAAATGGACTGGATGTGGAGCACTAATCCCCTGCCTGCAGTAGCTGGGGCTTCACAGACGCAATGGGTTTGTGCTGAAGTCAAGTGAGCTGAGAGCAGCACATGCCTTCCTCCAGCGCAGCTGAACGCTTCTTAGAAATTCAGAGTGGGGATTTACAGCAGAGTCAAGTCCATCTCCTCTTGTCCCGTATGGATGGGATTGGTCCTGGGGAGGAAAACATTTTGGGAGCCAAACGGGCAGGTGCTGGTTTGGGGATGAGTGTGAGCAGGACGAGTGTTTCTGGAGACTGACGGGGTCATGTTTTCCCTTTGCCCAGGAAGTGGATGTCATCCGGTCGTGCCAAGAGAGGATGCAGCAGCACCTGGAGAAGGCAAAAGCCCAGCTCGGGTAAGGAGGAGCTCCTTCTCTCCTGCCCCAGGGCTGAGGTGCCTTTGCAGTTGTGATGTGAACCCCCAGCAGACCCCGAGCTCTCCCCACAGCCCGCAGGTGTAAAGCCCCCACAGGCTCCGTGGGACGCGGGCAGTGATGCTCATGGGGGGACAGAGCTGCCCGGGGGGGCAAGATCTGCGGGGACGTGGATCGGGGAGGAAGCCGCTGTGCCCCTACATCCCCACCCACAGCTCTTGTTTGCATCTTGCAGCTCCAACAGGGCGGCCCAGCACCATCTGGAGAAGGACCTGGCCAACAAGCAGGTGGCCCACCGCATCGACGACACGTGCCACCACCTGAGGAACTCCTCCCAGGGCATCCACTACTACCGAGGGGTGGAGCGCGTCGATGCCACGTGAGTGCATCTTCCTTTGCTCCTATCGCTCTAGTAAACTGGCTTTATCTGCACCCAGGAGTTTCTCCCTTTCCCCTCTTTTGCTCCCTCTTCTTCCCGCCCTTCTGGGGCAGGGGCTGCATGGTCCTAGCTACCGGCTGGCATTAAACAATGACATAGAGTCAATTTAAAAGCCTAGATTGAAGCTACATTTAATCCACACTGTTCCCTGCGTGCCCGCCCCTGTCCAGCTTCAGTAGCATGGGCTTACCAGGGGCCTCCCTCTCCTTACCTCCCCAGGATCTCAGTGCCAGCGTCATGGGCCAAGTTCACCAACGACAACATCCTCCGCTCCCAGAGCGTGCGGGCCGCCTCCGCCAAGCTGCGCCATGACATCCAAAGCTTGCTGATGGTGACGGCCAATGAGATGTGGAGGCAATTCAACAGCACCAACATTGCCTTTACGAACCGCATCGCTGAGACAGCTGATGCCAAGGGCAGGATCCAGACCCACCTGGCCAAGGTAGCCGGAAGCCCTCCCTTTCGCTGGGGCACTGTCACTTCCCAGTGACACCTCTGAAGCGGGACCCTCCACGCAGCCCTGGCCCAAGCAGAGGAACGGGCACCACCAGAAGCTGCTTCTAGTATCATTTTCTCTTTGAAACTCAAAGACTCAGTGCGCTGGGGACTTTCTTCTTGCAGCAGGATGAGTTGGCACTGTGATTTCATCCCAGGGACAGTGCATCCCAGCTGACAGCCTGCTGGTGGAGGGGAGAAAAGGGAAATGACGTTGTCGCTTGAGAACATATTTTTTCATTTCTGTATGCGATTCTTTTTTATACCAGACCCTGCGAGAAATATTCCACCTTGAGAGGAATATTGAAACCATCCAAAAGGCCATCAAGGACCACGGGCCTCCGTTAAAAGTGGCTCAGACGCGGCTGGATGCGCGCACGCGGAGGCCAAAGATGGAGCTGTGCCGGGACACTGCCCAGCTGCGGTACGGCGGGAGCGCGGGGCCGGCGGGGTCCTTGAGGAGTCCCGGGTGGTCGCACCCAGGAGCATCACTGGGTGACCAAATTAATGCGGGGGTGTTTGTTTCCTAATGAGTCCTTCCACAAGTGCACTGATAGACTCCCAAGCACCCAGCAGGTATCCCAGCCTTTCGGTGCTGGGAGAGCTCTGCCCCCACGGCCGGGTACTGCCTGATGGCCCCCCGTGAGGGGCTGGATTTTTCCCACTTGGGGAAACCTCATCTTCTCTCCCGCCTGCTTCCCAGCAGCCGGGTGTGCTCGGCTCCTGCCAGAAACGGGGGGTCTGCGTGAGTCTGAGCACTCTGAAGGGGGAAAGCCTGTGTCCAAGGGGCCCATCTGCAATGCCGGGCTAGAAACCACCCCCGGCACGGGACCGTTAACCAGGGCTTCTTGCTCTTTTCCAGCCTTGTCAACGAGGTCCACATCATCGACGAGACCCTCCAGAGCCTTCAGCAGCGCCTGAACCACACCGAGGATGCGCTGCAAACTCTGGTTCGTGCTAAGGCTCTCCTGCAGCACGACCTGGCGGTCAAAGCCAACTCTCTTTTCATAGACCAGGAGAAATGCATGGGGATGCGCAAGACCTTCCCCAGCACTGCGCGGCTCCTGGGTCCCTCTTAGGTGTTCTGTGTTGTGGAGTGATTCTTAGTTTTGTTTAGGTAGTTTGAATCCCCGTGATTAGACTTCCCCTTTCTGATAAAACCCTTAGTAGAAATTAAATTTATCGCTTTGTACGTTATATGGTCTTCCAGGAATTTTTTCCCCATTGGTGCCGGCTGTCTGGAATGCCCTCCCTGCCCTCCATTGCCTTAGCATGGCTTCGAGGAGGGTCAGTTCCGGGATCTGCCCAGGCGCAGAGGGGAGGCTGATGGGTCGGTAGTTCCCAGGGCTCTCCTTTCCACCCTTTTTACAAATAGGTGCAATGTTGCCCTTTTTCCAGTCCCCGAGGACTTCACCTGACTGCCATCACTTTTGCAGTATCACTTTCCCAGACGAAGGCCCCTCGATGCCTTTGGGGTGTTTCACTCGGGTATTTCACTGAGGAGGGCCACGAAGATGCTCCGAGGGCTGGAGCACCTCTCCTATGAGGAAAGGCTGAGAGAGTTGAGGGTGTTCAGCCTGGAGAAGAGAATAAGGTCTTCGTGGAGAGACCTTCTTGCGGCCTTCCACTACTCAAGGGCCTACAGGAGAGCTGGGGAGGGACTTTTAACAAGGGCGTGTAGTGATACGATGAGGGGGAATGGCTTCAAACTGGAAGAGGGGAAATTTAGATTAAATATTAGGAAGAAATTGTTCACCCTGAGGGTGGTGAGACACTGGCCCAGGTTGCCCAGAGAAGTCGTGGCTGCCCAGTCCCTGGAGGTGTTCAAGACCAGGTTGGATGGGCCTTGAGTAACCTGGTCTGGTGGGAGGTATCCCTGACCATAACAGGGGTATTGGAACTCCATCATCTTGTAGGACCCTTCCAACCCAAACCAGTCAAAGGTTCTATGATTCTATGATTTGGGGGACAGTGAGGGGCTCCCCTACGTTACAGCACAACCAGCCAGGGGGGTCCCAGCAGACCCCTACCAAGCCCCCCCCATGCCACCACATGGCTCCTCCTCGGCAGCTGCCTCACCACCTTGCCCACCACCTGCCATGACTGGTGGAATGAGTTCACCACCTCCTGCAGCTTCTCATAGCGCTGGAGGAGCTGTAGCCCACCTGTGCTCTGGTGTCCGTTCTGCAGACGGGGCGTGCTGCCTGCGCCTCTGCCTGCTCCTGCCCCCTGAGCTATCGCCCTCAGCTTGTGCTGCTGCTGCAGGAAGGGGAGAAGAATTGGCTCTGACAAGGCATGGATGCAGCCACGGAGCCCAGGGACCGTGGTGGCTCCACGGCCCCAGCCAGCACAGGGAACGTGCCACATCCAGCTCCTTCAGCTCCTGCTTTAACTCCTGCAGCACAGCCCTGGCCCCTGAGACGCCCGCACGGGCAGCCTTAGCCTCCATGGGCTGCTTGGGGAACAGGGATCTGCTGGGGAGGGTCCAGCAAAGGGCTACAAAGGTGATGAGGGGATTGGAGCATCTTTCTTACGAGGAAAGGCTGAGGGAATGGGGTCTTTTCAGTCTGGAGAAGAGAAGAGTGAGGGGGGATCTTATCAGTGCTTATAAATACTCAAAGGGAGGGTGCCAGGGGGATGGGAACAGTCTTTGTTCAGTGGTGCCCAGTGACAGGAGAAGAGGGAACGGGCACAAACTGGAACCTAAGAAGTTCCATCGAAACCTGAGGAGGAACTTCTTTCCTGTGAGGGTGGCAGAGCACTGGCACAGGCTGCCCAGAGAGGTGGGGGAGCCTCTTACTCTGGAGCCATTCCAAACCCGCCTGGACGCCGTCCTGTGCAACTGCTGTAAGGTGCCCCTGCTCTGGCAGGGGGGGGGACTGGGGGAGCTACAGAGGGCCCTTCCAACCCCCACCAGTCTGGGAGTCTGCGATTCTTGGAGTCTGGGAGTCTGTGATTTTCAGTAGGTCTGGTCTTGCTGAAGGACTAAGGGGGTTTGAAGGGAGTCTGGCTTCATCTGCCCTCGGGCAGTTAGACGTCGAGTCTGGGTGTGGGTCTGCGCACCTCTTATGGGACACGGGAGAAATGCACCTTCCCTTGCACCGTTTGCCTAATGCTGAAGGAAAGCATCGGAGGTAGCGCAGATAACGGCCTCTGGAGAGACCCATTTCTTCCTACCGACTGTCAATGAAATTATCTAGGATGCGATGTTGAAACTTAGGTGCGGTGACTCCTGTTCAGCGTGTCCCCCACGGGCCAAAGTGGGGCAGGTGGGCTCCTGTGACGTGTCCCGTGTAGCTCCTGAGCTCCAGGGCAATTTTGTGGGAGGCCAGAGGTATGTCAGCGTAAAATGGCATTGGCGTCTCCCCGCAGCGGGTCTCGCTGGTTGACCTCCACCGTTTTCTCGGTGCCTTTGAGGAATTACAAAAGTGGTGCCTGGGAGAAGCGTACCAGTGCTTCTGGGTAAAAGTGTTAGCAAGGTCTTGCAGCCTGTCCCAGTGATGGTGGGGGATGGTGAATTGTGTGACAGCAAAGACATGAGGGGTAGTGATAATTTGTTAGCTACAGTAGTGTCTGAGTATGATCAGGTGCGAATTAGGGCTTGTCCACCCAAGAAAGTGGCAGGACGATTAGCCCAGCTGAAGTGCATCTATACTAATGCACGCAGCATGGGAAATAAACAGGAGGAGCTGGAGGCCATTGTACAGCAAGGAAACTATGATATAGTTGCCATCACAGAAACGTGGTGGGAGGACATACACAGGTGGAGTGCTGTAATTGATGGCTACCAACTCTTCAAAAAGGATAGGCAAGGTGGTGGGGTGGCCCTCTATGTTAGAGGCAATTTTGAATGTCTGGAACTTAACAGTGTGAATGACAACACTGAGTGTGTATGGATAAGAATTAAGGGGAAGGCCAATAAGGCAGACATCGTGATGGGAGTTTGTTATAGACCTCCTAATCAGGATGTAGAAGCCGATGAAGTATTCTGTAAGCAGCTGGCAGAGGTCTCACGATCAGCTGCCCTTATTCTTGTGGGGGACTTCAACTTCCCAGACGTCTGCTGGAAATACTATGCAGCAGAGAGGCAACAGTCATGGAGGTTCCTGGAGTGTGTGGAGGACAACTTCCTAACACAGCTGGTGAAGGAACCAACTAGGGGAAGTGCACTACTGGACCTACTGTTTGTTAACAGAGAAGGTCTTGTGGGGGATGTAAAGGTTGGAGGTCGCCTTGGGCAGAGTGATCACGAAATGATAGAATTTTCAATTCTTGATCACGTAAGGCGGGGAGCCAGCAGAACTGCCACCTTGGATTTCCGAAGGGCAGACTTTAGCCTGTTTAGGAGCATGGTCGAGAGTGTCCCTTGGGAGGCAGTTTTGAAGAGCAAAGGTGCCCAGGAAGGCTGGGCATACTTCAAGCAGGTGCTCTTAAAAGCGCAGGAGAAGGCCATCCCCTTGTCTCGAAAAACGAGCAGACGGGGAAGACGACCAGCCTGGCTAAATAGAGAACTTTGGCTGGACCTCAGGAAAAAAAGGAAAGTTTACATTCTCTGGAAAAGGGGGTTGGCAACTTACGAGGACTATCAAGATATAACAAAGCTATGTAGGGGGAAAATGAGAAGGGCCAAAGCTCAATCAGAACTCAGCTTGGCCACTGCAGTTAAAGACAATAAGAAGAGATTCTTTGAGTATATCAATAGAAAAAGGAAGACTAGGGAAAATGTAGGCCCACTGGTGAATGAGACAGGTGCCCTAGTGGTGGAGGATGCAGAGAAGGCAGAGTTACTGAATGCCTTCTTTTCTTCGGTCTTCACTGCTAAAGCTGTCCCTCATGAATCCCACACTCTGAAGGCAAAGGGGAAGGTCTGGAGAGAGGAAGATTTTCCCTCAGTTGAGGAGGACCGTGTCAGAGACCACTTGGCCAAGCTGGACATTCACAAGTCCATGGGCCCTGATGGCATGCATCCGCGAGTGCTGAGAGAGCTGGCGGATGTTATTGCTAGACCACTCTCCATCGTCTTTGAACGGTCATGGAGAACAGGAGAGGTGCCTGAGGACTGGAGGAAGGCTGACATCACTCCAATCTTCAAAAAAGGCAAGAAGGAGGACCCAGGGAACTACAGACCAGTTAGTCTAACCTCTGTCCCTGGGAAGGTAATGGAGCGACTCATTCTGGACGTCATCTCCAAACACGTTGAGGAACAAGAAGTTATTGGAAGTGGTCAACATGGATTTACCAAGGGTAAATCATGCTTGACCAATCTGATAGCTTTCTATGATGTTATAACTGGTTGGCTGGATGAGGGGAGAGTCGTAGATGTCATCTACCTTGACTTTAGCAAGGCTTTTGACACTGTCTCCCATGACATCCTCATTAGGAAGCTGAGGAAGTATGGGCTAGATAAGGTGACAGTGAGGTGGACTGAGAGTTGGCTGCGGGACAGAACTCAGAGGGTTGTGATCAGCGGCACAGAGTCTAGTTGGAGGCCTGTAACCAGTGGTGTCCCCCAGGGGTCAATACTCGGTCCAATTTTGTTCAATATACTCATTAATGACCTGGATGAGGGGACAGAGTGTATCCTCAGCAAGTTTGCTGATGATACCAAACTGGGTGGGGTGGCTGACACCCCAGAGGGCCGTGCTGCCATCCAGCGTGACCTGGACAGGCTGGAGAGCTGGGCAGAGAAGAACCTAATGAGGTTCAACAAAAGCAAGTGCAAGGTCCTGCACCTGGGGAGGAAGAATGCTAGGCACCAGTACAGGTTAGGGGCGGACCTGCTGGGAAGTAGCTTGGAGGAGAAGGATCTGGGGGTTGTGGTAGACAGTAAATTATCCATGACTCAGCAATGTGCCCTTGTCGCCAAAAAGGCCAATGGAATCCTGGGCTGCATAGGGAAGAGTGTGGCCAGTAGGTCGAGGGAGGTCATTCTCCCCCTCTACTCTGCGCTGGTGAGGCCACAACTGGAATACTGTGTCCAATTTTGGGCTCCCCAGTTCAAGAGGGACAGGGAACTGCTGGAGCGAGTGCAGCGAAGGGCAACTAAGATGATTAAGGGCTTGGAGCATCTGCCTTAAGAGGAAAGACTGAGAGAGCTGGGACTCTTTAGCCTGGAGAAGAGAAGGCTGAGGGGAGACCTTATTATGGCGTACAAGTATCTAAAGGGTGGGTTGAAGGAGGATGGAGCCAGGCTCTTCTCAATGGTTCCCAGTGACAGGACGAGGGGCAATGGGCACAAGTTAGAACGCAGGAAGTTCCGTTCAAATACACGGAAACACTTCTTTACGGTGAGGGTGACAGAGCACTGGAACAGGCTGCCCAGGGAGGTGGTGGAGTCCCCTTCCCTGGAGATTTTCAAGACCCGCCTGGATGCAGTCCTGAGTAATGTGCTCTGGGTAATCCTGCTTTAGCAGGGGAGTTGGACTAGATGATCTCTAGAGGTCCCTTCCAACTCTGATAATTCTGTGATTCTGTGATAATTTGGGGAAACGTCCTCCTGCAGGCGAGAGCCGATTCCTCAGCTCTGAGGCAGGGATGGAGGTGGGACGTGGTCGCCCCGTGAGGACGAGGGTACCCGCGGGATGGGAATGGCCACCCCTGCCTTTGCCCCGGGGACACGAGGGGGCGGTGGGTTGGAGAGGGCAGAGGTTTGCCTTTGCCTCCCCTCGCCGCAGCCTGCCCTTTTCTACCTGCAGCTGGCTCAAGTGTATCCCCCGAGTTTATTGATGGAAAAATCGGGGTGAAAAGGGGATGTGAACTTGGGCAGAAAACGCAGGTTCTGGGAAAACCATCACTAACCCCCTCAAGAATGTGAAAAAAGAATATGCACGTGACAGACGTAGATAAGAAATGATTCACTGAGGTATCTGTCAGTGATTTGTGCAAAATATTTGGGGGCATTTTTAACAGTATCTCTATGAAGAGCTCCTGTGTCAGAACCCAGCACAGGACGGGACTGCACATAGTGATGCGCTGACATGGCAAAGGGGTTTCTCCAGCCTTCGCCAGCACGTGCACACAGTCACGGCTGCATCGCAGCATCCGCTGTGGGCTGATTCTTCCTTACTTTACGCTCTACTTTCTGCAGTCCAGGCTCCTGGGCACTGCAGAGGACATCCCACCTTAAACCAGACATGGCCATAACAATCTTTTTCCACTGGCCACATGCAGAGATCACAGCAGCCCAGGCCTCACCCCAAGAGTCATTGGCTATCCACATTTTATGGTCCACCCATCATTTTCACCAGAACGTGGGAAACCCAGGAAAAACCCCAAAAGTCTCATGTATTTCCCGGCCAGATGGAGCCTGCTGCAGGACCGCGTGCAGCTCGTCCCTCGGCGCCAGCCTTGGTTTTGTAAGGAGATCAAATCTTGAAGCCTGTCCGGATCCCTAAAGGACCCTGGGGCAGACGGGAGCGTGCGCTGCCTGAGAGCATCCTTGTCCTTCGGCGTGACAGCACAGGCTGCGCCACACAGAGTTTAACTTTTTTTTCATCCTCCATCAATTAATGTGACTTTTGAACGTTATTCTGCTATTGGATAGACAATTGATGCCTTCCGGACAGGTACAGTGTTTACAGGAGAGAGGAATAGTCAGAAGAGGCGTAAAACTGCAACTGGACAATATCATGGGTACATGTAGACCCACGACGGACGCTATAAAAGATCTGGATCTGGGTATTTTCAGAAGGGCAGCTTATGATCAAGAGTAGTGCTATATTAATAGACAGTAAGAATGTAGAGCTGCAACAGAAAGACTGACAGCTTTTGGCAGGAGATTTTGTGCTTTGGTATCCAAATGTATCCCTTGAAATTCCAGTTCAGTCACCTCGGCAAACCTGGGGTGCCATGCCGAGAATGGGCACCCCTGCTTAACATCAGCCTCCTGTTTTCACCTTGGTTTTGGTGTTGGTTTTTTTTGATTCTGAGCTCAAATGATCGAGGCTTCGGGACAAACATATCTATCAAAACTGGATATGCCCCACCAGAACTGGGAGCGGTAGTTTAGTCATTTTAGTGACTTTGCTGCTGCTGAAGTTGCTGAGAGTCACTTAGCTTGTGAATTTGACTGTTTTGCCTGTGCCAATGCTAAGCATTTGTAGCTCTTAGTTACATCACTCGAAAAGCCACTCCAGATGCTACGGTGGGACCAAAGCTTCAAGCATTTTGGTGTCCCCTGGTGTGCCTCTGCATGGTGAGGCTCATGGGAGCTTCCCCAGAAAGTCCTGGTCTGCGTGCTTTGCAGAGCACCCGTGGGCCTTTCACAATATTATCGGATTAATACTGCTGAATTTAGCAAATGCTTCAAAAATGGTGCAGTTGCCTATGACAATTAGTGGTGCCCCTCGTCATGCAGTGATTCATCTGAGCCAAATTCTTCTGGGCAGGGAGTGAGAGCAGGCGTAGATGGAGGCTGGGAGCGCTGCAAGGAGCAGAGAGCAGGGCTGGTCCCAGGGTGTGCGCGCGTCCTGCGAGGGGCAGAGGTCGGCTTGCTTTAATTGGAATGATTTTCTTGGGTTTAGCTATGGGCAAGCAGCTTTTTACTTCAGTTGGATGGAGTTGGTTCTTCAGCCGGCTGAAGCGAGACGCGTGTTTAGAGTGAAACCAAAGTGTGCGAACCTTTGCGTACACAAACCAGTGAGAGTTATCTTTGATGTCAGACCTTTGGCAGCAGAGGCACGGCTTTCTCACGGAGGCCAGCTCCGCGTGCCTGTGCGCAGAAAGCAGGAGTGGTGGGACAGGGTGTCACTGCACTCAGGAGCAGCTGCAAAACATTTCGGTACCATCTCAGCCCTCATCTGCAATAATGGGGAAAATGAGAGGCAACTGAAAAAGGCTGTGAGAAGATGGACGTATTGGCCTGAGTATTATGAGGGCACTGGTTTGCCCATCAGGAGCTCTGCTTTGCCTATGGCTGGCACTTGGTTGCCCAAGGGCTGTACTGTGTTGCCCATTGGTGGCACCGGGGATTGTCCATGGACAGGCTCAAGGTGCCCAGCAAAGGCATGAGGTAGCACAGAGTCTGCGCTGAGTTGCCCAGGGGTGGCACTGGGTTGCCCACTGAGGGCACTGAGTTCATAGCATCACACAATAGCTCAAGCTGACAGAGACCCATAAGGATCATCGAGTCCAACTCCCTGCTCCTTGCAGGACTACCTCAACCCAAACACGACTCTGAGCATTGCCAGCCGCTCAACAGCTGCCCAACAGCTGCACCTGCTTGCCCATGGGGTGCACAAATTTGCCCAGCGAGGGCAGTAGATTGTCCAGGGCAGGATCTAGGAGGCCATATGCGGGTATTTTCTTGCCCAGGGGTGGCCCCGCGTTGCCCATGGAGAGCCCTGGCTTGCCCAATGGCTGCATCAGGTTGCCACAGTGGCTGCAGGGAGTAGGCGGGACAGAACCCGGTTACTCAGCACCCTGCGCCAGTGGCAACGCTGCCCTGGTTCTGTGACACAGAGCGCACTGGGGATGCTCCAGTGTCTGGCAGAGCTTCGACCCGACCAGACGGCACAGCAGTGAGCAGCAGCCCCCCCGGGCACCCCCAAGCCTCTGCAGGGACAGGGTACGTACCTTACCTGGGAGGGGAGGACAGAAAAAGCAGGGATTTCTCCTACTGCCCCCAACAGCTCCTCTGTCCTCCAGATGGACCCGGAGCCGGGGATTGGGGGCTCCCATCATGTGTCCTGTTGAGGGCTGGCAGAAAGTGTCACCCTGGGGTGGCTTTACCGAGGGGGATGCAGGGGTGTTTGTTTCGGCTGGAAATGCAGGGAAGAGTAAGCCCGGTCCATTCCCGAGGGATTTTCCTCCCTTCCTTAAGTGTGTGCCTGTCAGGAGCTGAAGGGCAGTAATAGAGCAATAGCACCCGCAGCGCCGTAAGCAGTTCTTGGGAGCCAAATCTTCACGTGTGGCCGTTCCTCCTAGGACTGCTCCAAGGCTGGTGTTGACAAACGATTCCGAAAAGCTTTTTTGAGAGATCTCCTTTCCAAGCGCAGGGATTTGACATCAGGTGAGCCACAGACATTCTTCTTCCTTTACAAGGCAAGAGACGGCTGTTCTGCTGAGGCTGAAACGGGGGTTTGGGGGGTGTGGTTCAAATGTGGCTATAGTCCTGCAAAGCTCCTCTCACCCGCAGACTCCTCTCTCAAGCATTCGATGCAA
The DNA here is from genome assembly GCF_965231255.1 of Vanellus vanellus. NCBI lineage: Eukaryota > Metazoa > Chordata > Aves > Charadriiformes > Charadriidae > Vanellus > Vanellus vanellus. Next base: position 26,911 of record NW_028127419.1, read on the forward strand.
GTGAAGAGAGAGGGGATGAGGATGGAGTCCCTCACCCCCGAATGGCGCTGGGCTGGTAGCAGCTGTGTGTCCAAAGGGGCGCAGCTCTCGGGGCTGGGAATGGCACTTTGAAAGAGAAAATGACCTCTGGGGCGCTCTAAGAGCAGCAGATACGCCACCCAGAAGCAACAAACACACCGCAGACAATCAGCGACTAAACTTTCACGGGACTGACAGCTTGAGGGAAAAGGAAGGCATAGTGTCTGTTGTTCTGCTTTGCAGCCCTGGTTTGATTTTCTCTGCATTTCAGGGCCTGACGCTCGATACTAACAGCAACGAGCGTTTTCCTCTTCCCTACACAGATGCTTGTGATGGTGTCAGAGGGGATTTGCTCTCAAGAGCTTTAGGCCTCGACTGGGGATGCGTGGGTGCTGTGTCCATCGCTGGTGGTGTTAGAAGTTGCATGTGTCGCTGTAAGAAGTAAGGCGAGGAGCTTACTGAGTGGGGTTGTCTTCTCTCTCCTCCTCTGTGCAGGACACGGACCAGAACAGCGGTGTTCCAGAATGGAGCCTGTCAGCTCTCCCTTAACAGCAAAGTTTGCCCATCCAAGATCCATCCCCACCACCTTTCTCCCTCCCATCAGTCCCAAGACTTCCACCTACAAGAATGGATTTCCTGAGCGCTCGTCATCTCAGAGCTTCAGCCGCCCCTGGATGCCCAACACCTATTATAAAACAGCTGCCCTCAAACCAACTTTGGCTGCCTTTTCCCAGAGTTCCCAGGGGATAACCGACAGCAAGAAGCTGCCTTCTCTTTCCACCAGAACAACCGTCTTCAACCGCTACACCCCTGAAGACTGGTACAAGTCCAACGAGATCAATTACAAAGAGTCGGAGATGACCCGACACAATGCGGAGCGCCTGAGAATGGACAACTCCCGCATGGTTTACGATAAATATCAGCAAACCAAGAAAACACAGCTGGAAACTACCAAAAACCTGGGTGTACGTACCAACGATATTGTATTTTGGAAATCAGAGCTCTTCCATGAGCTAGACAAGATGATTGGGGAGACAAATGCGCTCAGCGATGTGAAGAACAGACTGGAGAGAGCCTTGGCGGAGACGGAGGCCCCTCTCCAGGTAAGCACCCCATCCAGTGGGCTGCAAGCTGCAGCCGCTGCTGAAACATCTGCAGCCATTCAAACCTCTAATTAAGTTTCCCTGCAGCTCCGTAACGTCTAGAAAGGTTTTATGAAGGGCCCGTGAGTTAAGTTAGTAATAAACCAACCCCTTGTCATCTGCTGCATCCCCTACCAGCACGTGCTGAGCCCATCAGAGCAGCGTTTCTTAACCAACTATTTTCAGAGGCACTCCATGCAAAATCCCGGTTTGGGAGACAAAAGCCCCGTGTGTCTCTGCGCGGCTCTGGCGAGGTCAGCATCAAGGCTGACACAGGTCCCTGATTTCGGCTGTGGTTGCACCAGGGACGCGTGTGCTCCCTCATGTCGATGCGATGCTGATGTGGCAGCTCGGCTGCTCGTTCTCAGCTAAAGCACCTGCCCCGGGCAGTTTTTTTCCCCTGCTGCCATCTCTGTGCACACCTAGAATGTCTTTTCTTCTTCCGTTACTTGTGATGGGGAGCGTCCCTCGAGAGAACCCTGCCCCTGCAGCCAGCACTGATGGCATGTCCCCAACAGGTCGCTGAGGAGTGCTTGTGCCACCGGGAGAAGAGGATGGGCATCGACCTGGTCCGTGATGAGGTGGAGGAACAGCTCTTCACTGTAAGTTTGGCAACACAGAGCAGGTGTTGCAGGTGCTCTCTGTACCTCAACTGCCCGAAACAGGCTTTGCAGCCTCCTTCCTTAGTGCCGGTGAGGTGCCAAACTCTCCAAAGCCCCAAAACCTGCTGGGCCAGGGGACGGTGTCCCCCACGCAGCAGCGTGCCCACGCACTGTGGGTAAGACTCGTCCTTACAGAGGAAGGAAGAGCTGCACACCCACCGTTGTGTTTGTGCCACTTATCGGGGTGCTCTGTCCCTCTTCAGGAGAGCGTGAGAGAGCGTGTGAGAGCATCCTGCCTTTCCCAGCCCTGCCAGAGCAGCACCTATCTCTGTCCATGGCACATACACATGGTATAGCTCTACATCTGTGTCGCACACATACATCTCTATCACACACATACGCACACACAGATCTGGAGAAGGCAGTGTGCGCCTGACAGCTTGCCCACTTTTCCCAGCTCTATTAGTTGGGATAAGGAAAGAGTGGGCTCCTGCAGACAGGAGGGCTGAAAATGGACTGGATGTGGAGCACTAATCCCCTGCCTGCAGTAGCTGGGGCTTCACAGACGCAATGGGTTTGTGCTGAAGTCAAGTGAGCTGAGAGCAGCACATGCCTTCCTCCAGCGCAGCTGAACGCTTCTTAGAAATTCAGAGTGGGGATTTACAGCAGAGTCAAGTCCATCTCCTCTTGTTCCGTATGGATGGGAGTGGTCCTGGGGAGGAAAACATTTTGGGAGCCAAACAGGCAGGTGCTGGTTTGGGGATGAGTGTGAGCAGGATGAGTGAGCCTGGACATTGACGGGGCCATGTTTTGCACTTGCCCAGGAAGTGGATGTCATCCGGTCATGCCAAGAGAGGATGCAGCAGCACCTGGAGAAGGCAAAAGCCCAGCTCAGGTAAGGAGGAGCTCCTTCTCTCCTGCCCCAGGGCTGAGGTGCCTTTGCAGTTGTGATGTGAACCCCCAGCAGACCCCGAGCTCTCCCCACAGCCCGCAGGTGTAGAGCCCCCACAGGCTCCGTGGGACGCGGACAGTGATGCTCATGGGGGGACAGAGCTGCCCGGGGCACGAGATCTGCGGGGACGTGGAACGGGGAGGAAGCTGATGCGGCACTACATCCCCACCCACAGCTCTTGTTTGCATCTTGCAGCTCCAACAGGGCGGCCCAGCACCATCTGGAGAAAGACCTGGCCAACAAGCAGGTGGCCCACCACATCGACGACAAGTGCCACCACCTGAGGAACTACTCCCAGGGCATCCACTACTACCAAGGGGTGGAGCGCGTCGATGCCACGTGAGTGCATTGTCCTTTGCGCTTATTGCTCTAGTAAACTGGCTTTATCTGCACCCAGGAGTTTTTCCCTTTCCCCCTATTTTCTCCCTCTTCTGCCACACTTCTGATCAAGATGCTGCATGGTCCTAGCTGCTGGCTGGCCTTAAGCCATGACATAGAGTCAATTTAAAAGCCTAGATTGAAGCTACATTTAATACATGCTGCTCCCTGGCAGGGTGCGTGCCTGCCCACGTGCAGCTTCAGCAGCACGGGCTTAGCGGGGGCCTCTCCTTACCTCCCCAGGATCTCGGTGCCAGCCTCATGGGCCAAGTTCACGGATGAGAACATCCTCCGCTCCCAGAGCGTGCGGGCTGCCTCCGCCAAGCTGCGCCATGACATGGAGAGCCTGCTGGTTGTGACAGCTAATGAGATGTGGGGGCAGTTCAACAAGACCAACGTCGCCTTCACCAACCGCATCGCTGAGACGGCTGATGCCAAGGGCAGGATCCAGACCCACCTGGCCAAGGTAGCCGGAAGCCCTCCCTTTCGCTGGGGCACTGTCACTTCCCAGTGACACCTCTGAAGCAGGACCCTCCACGCAGCCCTGGCCCAAGCAGAGGAACGGGCACCACCAGGAGCTGCTTCTAGTATCATTTTCTCTTTGAAACTCAGAGTGCTGGGGACTTCTTGCAGCAGGATGAGTTGGCACTGTGATTTCATCCCAGGGACAGTGCATCCCAGCTGACAGCCTGCTGGTGGAGGGGAGAAAAGGGAAATGACGTTGTCTCTTGAGAACATATTTTTTCATTTATGCATGCGTTTCTTTTTTACACTAGACCCTGCGGGAAATATACCACCTCGAGAGGAACATCGAAGCTGTCCAAAAGGCGATCAGGGACCAAGGGCCTCCATTAAAAGTGGCTCAGACGCGGCTGGATGCGCGCACGTGGAGGCCAAACGTGGAGCTGTGCCGGGACACTGCCCAGCTGCGGTACGGCGGGAGCGCGGGGCTGGCGGGGTCCTTGAGGAGTCCCGGGTGGTCGCTCCCAGGAGCATCACTGGGTGACCAAATTAACGCGGGGATGTTTGTTTCCTAATGAGTCCTTCCACAAGGGCACTGATAGACTCCCAAGCACCCAGCAGGTATCCCAGCCTTTGGGTGCTGGGAGAGCTCTGCCCCCGCGGCCGGGTACTGCCTGATGCCACCCCATGAGGGGCTGGATTTTTCCCACTAGGGGAAATCTCTTCTTCTCTCCCGCCTGCTTCCCGGCGGCCGGGTGTGCTCAGCTCCTGCCAGAAACGGGGTGGTGGTCCGCGTGAGTCTGAGCACTCTGAAGGGGGAAAGCCTGTGTCCAAGGGGCCCATCTGCAATGACGGGCTAGAAACCACCCCCGGCACGGGACCGTTAACCAGGGCTTCTTGCTCTTTTCCAGCCTTGTCAACGAGGTCCACAACATCAACGAGACCCTCCAGAGCCTTCAGCAGCGCCTGAACCACACCGAGGATGCGCTGCAAACTCTGGTTCGTGCTAAGGCTCTCCTGCAGCACGACCTGGCCATCAAAGCCAACTCTCTATTCATTGACCAGGAGAAATGCATGGGGATGCGCAAGACCTTCCCCAGCACTGCGCGGCTCCTGGGTCCCTCTTAGGTGTTTACATGTTGTCGAGTGATTCCTAGTTTTGCTTAGGCAGTTTGAAACCCCGTGATTAGACTTCCCCTTTCTGATGAAGCCCTTAGTAGAAATTAAATAAGTTATCACTTTGTGTGTTAGAGGGTCTACCAGGATTTTTTTTTTCCTTTGTTTTTTTTTGCTTCCGCTGCTCTTTCACAGCGTGCCAGAAAGTAACGGGAAGTATCCCCAATGAAGAGTAAATCCACCCATGGGGGTTCATTGCTACCCTTTCAGTCTGTGAATTGAGGAGAAAAACTGTCGCGCCTTCCTCCTTTTGAGTGTCTCTGACGTGGAAGAGCAGAGAGCGAAGCCGTGCCGGCTGTCTGGAATCCCCTCCCTGCCCTCCATTGCCTTAGCGTGGCTTCGAGGAGGGTCAGTTCTGAGATCTGCCCAGGCGCAGAGGGGAGGCTGATGGGTCGGTAGTTGCCAGGGCTCTCCTTTCCACCCTTTATACAAACAGATGCAGAGTTGCCCTTTTTCCAGTCCCCGAGGACTTCACCTGACAGCCATCACTTTTGCAGTATCACCTTCCCAGACGAAGGCCCCTCGATGCCTTTGGGGTGTTTCAGTGGGGTATTTCACCGAGGAGGGCCATGAAGATGCTCCGAGGGCTGGAGCACCTCTCCTCTGAGGAGAGGCTGAGAGAGTTGGGGTTGTTCAGCCTGGAGAAGAGAAGGCTCCGATGAGACCTTCTTGTGGCCTTCTAGTACCTCCAGGGCCTACCGGAGAGCTAGGAGGGACTCTTTACAAGGGCGTGTAGTGATAGGATGAGGGGGAATGGCTTCAAACTGGAAGAGGGGAAATTTAGATTAAATATTAGGAAGAAATTGTTCACTTTAAGGGTGTTGAGGCCCAGGCCCAGGCTGCCCAGAGAAGCTGTGTCTGCCCCATTCCTGGAGGGGTTGAAGGCAAGGTTGGACGGGGCCTTGAGTAACCTGGTTGGGTGGGAGGTGTCCCTGCGCATGGCAGGGGGGTTGGAACTCCATCATCTTGAAGGTCCCTTCCAATCCAAACCATTCTATGGTTCTGTGATTCTATGATTTGGGGGACGGCGAGGGGCTCCGCCATGTTGCAGCACGACCAGTCAGGTGGGTCCCATCAGACCCCTACCAAGCGCCCCCCATGCCACCACCACGCTACATGGCTCCTCCTCGGCAGCTGCCTCACCACCTTGCCCACCACCTGCCATGACTGGTGGAAGGAGTCCACCACCTCCTGCAGCACAAACACTTGATCTTCTCCCACCGTGGGAAAAGTACACAAGCTCTTTGAGGGGCTGTTGGCAGAGGAAGGGAGAGCCCCAGATGATCTCCAGGGGCTGCCCAGGTCCAAAGCTGGCTCTTTCTCCTCGCCAACCTCCTCAGCCTCCTCTCCCTCTCCTCCATGGTCAGTGTCCAACCCTCCAGCCCTCCTCCTGCCGCTCCCAGCCTCTGCCGTGGCGGTGGGTGTCTCAGAGATTGCCATAACCATCTTTTTCCACTGGCCACATGCAGAGATCACAGAAGCCCAGGCCTCAACCCAAGAGTCCTTGGCTATCCACCTTTTATGATCCACTCATCATTTTCACTGGAACGTGGGAAACCCAGGAAAAACCCCAAAAGTCTGCTGTGTTTCCCGGCCAGATGGAGCCTGCTGCAGGACCGTGTGCAGCTCGTGCAGCCCATCCCTCGGCGCCAGCCTTGGTTTCGTAGGGACATAAAATCTTGAAGCCTGTCCTGATCCCTTGAGTGCCCTGGGGCAGTCGGGAGCGCACGCTGCCTGAGAACATCCTTGTCCTTCGGCGTGACAGCACAAGCTGCGCCACACAGAGTTTAACTTTTTATTCATCCTCCATCAATTACTGTGACTTTTGAACGTTATTCTGCTATTGGATAGACAATTGATCCCTTTCGGGCAGGTACAGTGTTTACAGGAGAGAGGAATAGTCAAAAGAGGCGTAAAACTGCGACTGGACAATGTTATGGGTACCTGTAGACCCATGACGGACGCTATAAAAGATCTGGATCTGGGTATTTTCAGAAGGGCAGCTTATGATCAAGAGTAGTGCTATATTAATAGACAGTGAGAATGTAGAGCTGCGACAGAAAGACCATTGGCCATATTGGCAACAAGGGCACATTGCTGAGTCATGGATAATTTACTGTCTACTAGGACCCCCAGATCCTTCTCCTCGGAGCTACTTCCCAGCAGGTCCGCCCCTAACCTATACTGGTGCTTTACATTCTTCTTCCGCAGGTGGATCTTGGTGCAGGACCTTGCACTTGCTTTTGTTGAACCTCATTAGGTTCTTCTCTCCCCAGCTCTCCAGCCTGTCCAGGTCAAGCTGGATGGTCCTCTGGGGTGTCAGCCACCCCACCCAGCTTGGAATCATCAGCAAACTTGCTGAGGATACACTCTGTCCCCTCATCCAGGTCATTAATGAATATATGAAACAAAATAGACCAAGTATTGACCCCTGGGGGACACCGATGGTTACAGTCATGCTGTAAAAGATCTGGATCTGGGTATTTTGAGAAGGGCAGCTTATGATCCAGTGTAGTGCTATATTAATAGACAGTGAGAATGTAGAGCTGTGACAGTAAGACTGACAGCTTTTGGCAGGAGATTTTGTGCTTTGGCATCTGAATGGATCCCTTGAAATTCCAGTTCAGTCAACTCAGCAAACCGGGGCTGCCGTACTGAGAATGGGCACCCGCGCTTAACATCAGCCTCCTGTTTTCACCCTGGGCTTGGTGTTGTTTTTTGTTGATTCTGAGCTACAATTGTCGACGCTTCAGAACAAACATCTGTCAAAACTGGATATGCCCCACCAGAACTGGGAGCGGTAGTTTAGTCATTTTAGTGACTTTGCTGCTGCTGGAGTTGCTGAGAGTCACTTAGCTTGTGAATTTGACTGTTTTGCCTGTGCCAATGCTAAGCATTTGTAGCTCTTAGTTACATCACTCGAAAAGCCACTCCAGATGCTACGGTGGGACCAAAGCTTCAAGCATTTTGGTGTCCCCTGGTGTGCCTCTGCATGGTGAGGCTCATGGGAGCTTCCCCAGAAAGTCCTGGTCTGCGTGCTTTGCAGAGCACCCGTGGGCCTTTCACAATATTATCTGATTCGTACTGCTGCATTTAGCAAATCCTTCAGAAACGGTGCGGTTGCCTACGACAATGCCTGCTGCCCCTCGTCGTGCAGCGATTCACCTGAGCCAAATTAGCTGCGGGCAGGCAGAGAGAGAGGGCATAGAAGGAGGCTGGGAGCGCTGCAAGGAGCAGAGAGCAGGGCTGGTCCCAGGGTGTGCGCGCGTCCTGCGAGGGGCAGAGGTCGGCTTGCTTTAACTGGCATGATTGTCTCGGGTTTAGCTATGGGCAAGCAGCTTTTTACTTCTGTTGGATGGAGTTGGTTCTTCAGCCGGCTGGAGCGAGACGCGTGTTTAGAGTGAAACCAAAGTGTGCGAACCTTTGCGTACACAAACCAGTGAGAGTTATCTTTGATGTCAGACCTCTGGCAGCAGAGGCACGGCTTTCTCACGGAGGCCAGCTCCGCGTGCCTGTGCGCAGAAAGCAGGAGTGGTGGGACAGGGTGTCACTGCACTCACGAGAAGCTGTAAACCATTTTGGGACCGTCTCAGCCCTCATCTGCAATAACGGGGAAAATGAGAGGCAACTGAAAAAGGCTGTGGGAAGACGGACGGAATGGCCTGAGTATTGGATGAGGGCACTGGTTTGCCCATCAGGAGCTCTGCTTTGCCTATGGCTGGCACTTGGTTGCCCAAGGGCTGTACTGCGTTGCCCATTGGCGGCACCGGGGATTGTCCATGGACAGGCTCAAGTTGCCCAGCAAAGGCATGAGGTAGCACACAGCATGCGCTGAGTTGCCCAGGGGTGGCTCCGCGTTGCCCACGGAGAGCCCTGGCTTGCCCAATGGCTGCATCAGGTTGCCACAGTGGCTGCAGGGAGTAGGCGGGACAGAACCCGGTTACTCAGCACCCTGCGCCAGTGGCAACGCTGCCCTGGTTCTGTGACACAGAGCGCACTGGGGATGCTCCAGTGTCTGGCAGAGCTTCGACCCGACCAGACGGCACAGCAGCGAGCAGCAGCCCCCCCGGGCACCCCCAAGCCTCTGCAGGCGGAGGGTACGTACCTTACCTGGGAGGGGAGGACTGAAAAAGCAGGGATTTCTCCTACTGCCCCCAACAGCTCCTCTGTCCTCCAGATGGACCCGGAGCCGGGGATCGGGGGCTCCCGGCGTGTGTCCTGTTGAGGGCTGGCAGAAAGTGTCACCCTGGGGTGGCTTTACCGAGGGGGATGCAGGGGTGTTTGTTTCGGCTGGAAATGCAGGGAAGAGTAAGCCCGGTCCATTCCCGAGGGATTTTCCTCCCTTCCTTAAGTGTGTGCCTGTCAGGAGCTGAAGGGCAGTAATAGAGCAATAGCACCCGCAGTGCCGTAAGCAGTTCTTGGGAGCCAAATCTTCACGTGTGGCCGTTCCTCCTAGGACTGCTCCAAGGCTGGTGTTGACAAACGATTCCGAAAAGCTTTTTTGAGAGATCTCCTTTCCAAGCGCAGGGATTTGACATCAGGTGAGCCACAGACATTCTTCTTCCTTTACAAGGCAAGAGACGGCTGTTCTGCTGAGGCTGAAACGGGGGTTTGGGGGGGGGGGGGGGTGGTTCAAATCTGGCTATAGTCCTGCAAAGCTCAGCTCACTCGCAGACTCCTCTCTCGAGCATTCGATGCAAGTGAAGAGAGAGGGGATGAGGATGGAGTCCCTCACCCCCGAATGGCGCTGGGCTGGTAGCAGCTGTGTGTCCAAAGGGGCGCAGCTCTCGGGGCTGGGAATGGCACTTTGAAAGAGAAAATGACCTCTGGGGCGCTCTAAGAGCAGCAGATACGCCACCCAGAAGCAACAAACACACCGCAGACAATCAGCGACTACACTTTCACGGGACTGACAGCTTGAGGGAAAAGGAAGGCATAGTGTCTGTTGTTCTGCTTTGCAGCCCTGGTTTGATTTTCTCTGCATTTCAGGGCCTGACGCTCGATACTAACAGCAACGAGCGTTTTCCTCTTCCCTACACAGATGCTTGTGATGGTGTCAGAGGGGATTTGCTCTCAAGAGCTTTAGGCCTCGACTGGGGATGCGTGGGTGCTGTGTCCATCGCTGGTTGTGTTAGAAGTTGCATGTGTCGCCGTAAGAAGTAAGGCGAGGAGCTTACTGAGTGGGGTTGTCTTCTCTCTCCTCCTCTGTGCAGGACACGGACCAGAACAGCGGTGTTCCAGAATGGAGCCTGTCAGCTCTCCCTTAACAGCAAAGTTTGCCCATCCAAGATCCATCCCCACCACCTTTCTCCCTCCCATCAGTCCCAAGACTTCCACCTACAAGAATGGATTTCCTGAGCGCTCGTCATCTCAGAGCTTCAGCCGCCCCTGGATGCCCAACACCTATTATAAAACAGCTGCCCTCAAACCAACTTTGGCTGCCTTTTCCCAGAGTTCCCAGGGGATAACCGACAGCAAGAAGCTGCCTTCTCTTTCCACCAGAACAACCGTCTTCAACCGCTACACCCCTGAAGACTGGTACAAGTCCAACGAGATCAATTACAAAGAGTCGGAGATGACCCGACACAATGCGGAGCGCCTGAGAATGGACAACTCCCGCATGGTTTACGATAAATATCAGCAAACCAAGAAAACACAGCTGGAAACTACCAAAAACCTGGGTGTACGTACCAACGATATTGTATTTTGGAAATCAGAGCTCTTCCATGAGCTAGACAAGATGATTGGGGAGACAAATGTGCTCAGCGATGTGAAGAACAGACTGGAGAGAGCCTTGGCGGAGACGGAGGCCCCTCTCCAGGTAAGCACCCCATCCAGTGGGCTGCAAGCTGCAGCCGCTGCTGAAACATCTGCAGCCATTCAAACCTCTAATTAAGTTTCCCTGCAGCTCCGTAACGTCTAGAAAGGTTTTATGAAGGGCCCGTGAGTTAAGTTAGTAATAAACCAACCCCTTGTCATCTGCTGCATCCCCTACCAGCACGTGCTGAGCCCATCAGAGCAGCGTTTCTTAACCAACTATTTTCAGAGGCGCTCCATGCAAAATCCCGGTTTGGGAGACAAAAGCCCCGTGTGTCTCTGCGCGGCTCTGGCGAGGTCAGCATCAAGGCTGACACAGGTCCCTGATTTCGGCTGTGGTTGCACCAGGGACGCGTGTGCTCCCTCATGTCGATGCGATGCTGATGTGGCAGCTCGGCTGCTCGTTCTCAGCTAAAGCACCTGCCCCGGGCAGTTTTTTTCCCCTGCTGCCATCTCTGTGCACACCTAGAATGTCTTTTCTTCTTCCGTTACTTGTGATGGGGAGCGTCCCTCGAGAGAACCCTGCCCCTGCAGCCAGCACTGATGGCATGTCCCCAACAGGTCGCTGAGGAGTGCTTGTGCCACCGGGAGAAGAGGATGGGCATCGACCTGGTCCGTGATGAGGTGGAGGAACAGCTCTTCACTGTAAGTTTGGCAACACAGAGCAGGTGTTGCAGGTGCTCTCTGTACCTCAACTGCCCGAAACAGGCTTTGCAGCCTCCTTCCTTAGTGCCGGTGAGGTGCCAAACTCTCCAAAGCCCCAAAACCTGCCGGGCCAGGGGACGGTGTCCCCCACGCAGCAGCGTGCCCACGCACTGTGGGTAAGACTCGTCCTTACAGAGGAAGGAAGAGCTGCACACCCACCGTTGTGTTTGTGCCACTTATCGGGGTGCTCTGTCCCTCTTCAGGAGAGCGTGAGAGAGCGTGTGAGAGCATCCTGCCTTTCCCAGCCCTGCCAGAGCAGCACCTATCTCTGTCCATGGCACATACACATGGTATAGCTCTACATCTGTGTCGCACACATACATCTCTATCACACACATACGCACACACAGATCTGGAGAAGGCAGTGTGCGCCTGACAGCTTGCCCACTTTTCCCAGCTCTATTAGTTGGGATAAGGAAAGAGTGGGCTCCTGCAGACAGGAGGGCTGAAAATGGACTGGATGTGGAGCACTAATCCCCTGCCTGCAGTAGCTGGGGCTTCACAAACGCAATGGGTTTGTGCTGAAGTCAAGTGAGCTGAGAGCAGCACATGCCTTCCTCCAGCGCAGCTGAACGCTTCTTAGAAATTCAGAGTGGGGATTTACAGCAGAGTCAAGTCCATCTCCTCTTGTTCCGTATGGATGGGAGTGGTCCTGGGGAGGAAAACATTTTGGGAGCCAAACAGGCAGGTGCTGGTTTGGGGATGAGTGTGAGCAGGATGAGTGAGCCTGGACATTGACGGGGCCATGTTTTGCGCTTGCCCAGGAAGTGGATGTCATCCGGTCATGCCAAGAGAGGATGCAGCAGCACCTGGAGAAGGCAAAAGCCCAGCTCAGGTAAGGAGGAGCTCCTTCTCTCCTGCCCCAGGGCTGAGGTGCCTTTGCAGTTGTGATGTGAACCCCCAGCAGACCCCGAGCTCTCCCCACAGCCCGCAGGTGTAGAGCCCCCACAGGCTCCGTGGGACGCGGACAGTGATGCTCATGGGGGGACAGAGCTGCCCGGGGCACGAGATCTGCGGGGACGTGGAACGGGGAGGAAGCTGATGCGGCACTACATCCCCACCCACAGCTCTTGTTTGCATCTTGCAGCTCCAACAGGGCGGCCCAGCACCATCTGGAGAAAGACCTGGCCAACAAGCAGGTGGCCCACCACATCGACGACAAGTGCCACCACCTGAGGAACTACTCCCAGGGCATCCACTACTACCAAGGGGTGGAGCGCGTCGATGCCACGTGAGTGCATTGTCCTTTGCGCTTATTGCTCTAGTAAACTGGCTTTATCTGCACCCAGGAGTTTTTCCCTTTCCCCCTATTTTCTCCCTCTTCTGCCACACTTCTGATCAAGATGCTGCATGGTCCTAGCTGCTGGCTGGCCTTAAGCCATGACATAGAGTCAATTTAAAAGCCTAGATTGAAGCTACATTTAATACATGCTGCTCCCTGGCAGGGTGCGTGCCTGCCCACGTGCAGCTTCAGCAGCACGGGCTTAGCGGGGGCCTCTCCTTACCTCCCCAGGATCTCGGTGCCAGCCTCATGGGCCAAGTTCACGGATGAGAACATCCTCCGCTCCCAGAGCGTGCGGGCTGCCTCCGCCAAGCTGCGCCATGACATGGAGAGCCTGCTGGTTGTGACAGCTAATGAGATGTGGGGGCAGTTCAACAAGACCAACGTCGCCTTCACCAACCGCATCGCTGAGACGGCTGATGCCAAGGGCAGGATCCAGACCCACCTGGCCAAGGTAGCCGGAAGCCCTCCCTTTCGCTGGGGCACTGTCACTTCCCAGTGACACCTCTGAAGCAGGACCCTCCACGCAGCCCTGGCCCAAGCAGAGGAACGGGCACCACCAGGAGCTGCTTCTAGTATCATTTTCTCTTTGAAACTCAGAGTGCTGGGGACTTCTTGCAGCAGGATGAGTTGGCACTGTGATTTCATCCCAGGGACAGTGCATCCCAGCTGACAGCCTGCTGGTGGAGGGGAGAAAAGGGAAATGACGTTGTCTCTTGAGAACATATTTTTTCATTTATGCATGCGTTTCTTTTTTACACTAGACCCTGCGGGAAATATACCACCTCGAGAGGAACATCGAAGCTGTCCAAAAGGCGATCAGGGACCAAGGGCCTCCATTAAAAGTGGCTCAGACGCGGCTGGATGCGCGCACATGGAGGCCAAACGTGGAGCTGTGCCGGGACACTGCCCAGCTGCGGTACGGCGGGAGCGCGGGGCTGGCGGGGTCCTTGAGGAGTCCCGGGTGGTCGCACCCAGGAGCATCACTGGGTGACCAAATTAACGCGGGGGTGTTTGTTTCCTAATGAGTCCTTCCACAAGGGCACTGATAGACTCCCAAGCACCCAGCAGGTATCCCAGCCTTTGGGTGCTGGGAGAGCTCTGCCCCCGCGGCCGGGTACTGCCTGATGCCACCCCATGAGGGGCTGGATTTTTCCCACTAGGGGAAATGTCTTCTTCTCTCCCGCCTGCTTCCCGGCGGCCGGGTGTGCTCAGCTCCTGCCAGAAACGGGGTGGTGGTCCGCGTGAGTCTGAGCACTCTGAAGGGGGAAAGCCTGTGTCCAAGGGGCCCATCTGCAATGACGGGCTAGAAACCACCCCCGGCACGGGACCGTTAACCAGGGCTTCTTGCTCTTTTCCAGCCTTGTCAACGAGGTCCACAACATCAACGAGACCCTCCAGAGCCTTCAGCAGCGCCTGAACCACACCGAGGATGCGCTGCAAACTCTGGTTCGTGCTAAGGCTCTCCTGCAGCACGACCTGGCCATCAAAGCCAACTCTCTATTCATTGACCAGGAGAAATGCATGGGGATGCGCAAGACCTTCCCCAGCACTGCGCGGCTCCTGGGTCCCTCTTAGGTGTTTACATGTTGTCGAGTGATTCCTAGTTTTGCTTAGGCAGTTTGAAACCCCGTGATTAGACTTCCCCTTTCTGATGAAGCCCTTAGTAGAAATTAAATAAGTTATCACTTTGTGTGTTAGAGGGTCTACCAGGATTTTTTTTTTCCTTTGTTTTTTTTTGCTTCCGCTGCTCTTTCACAGCGTGCCAGAAAGTAACGGGAAGTATCCCCAATGAAGAGTAAATCCACCCATGGGGGTTCATTGCTACCCTTTCAGTCTGTGAATTGAGGAGAAAAACTGTCGCGCCTTCCTCCTTTTGAGTGTCTCTGACGTGGAAGAGCAGAGAGCGAAGCCGTGCCGGCTGTCTGGAATCCCCTCCCTGCCCTCCATTGCCTTAGCGTGGCTTCGAGGAGGGTCAGTTCTGAGATCTGCCCAGGCGCAGAGGGGAGGCTGATGGGTCGGTAGTTGCCAGGGCTCTCCTTTCCACCCTTTATACAAACAGATGCAGAGTTGCCCTTTTCCCAGTCCCCGAGGACTTCACCTGACAGCCATCACTTTTGCAGTATCACCTTCCCAGACGAAGGCCCCTCGATGCCTTTGGGGTGTTTCAGTGGGGTATTTCACCGAGGAGGGCCATGAAGATGCTCCGAGGGCTGGAGCACCTCTCCTCTGAGGAGAGGCTGAGAGAGTTGGGGTTGTTCAGCCTGGAGAAGAGAAGGCTCCGATGAGACCTTCTTGTGGCCTTCTAGTACCTCCAGGGCCTACCGGAGAGCTAGGAGGGACTCTTTACAAGGGCGTGTAGTGATAGGATGAGGGGGAATGGCTTCAAACTGGAAGAGGGGAAATTTAGATTAAATATTAGGAAGAAATTGTTCACTTTAAGGGTGTTGAGGCCCAGGCCCAGGCTGCCCAGAGAAGCTGTGTCTGCCCCATTCCTGGAGGGGTTGAAGGCAAGGTTGGACGGGGCCTTGAGTAACCTGGTTGGGTGGGAGGTGTCCCTGCGCATGGCAGGGGGGTTGGAACTCCATCATCTTGAAGGTCCCTTCCAATCCAAACCATTCTATGGTTCTGTGATTCTATGATTTGGGGGACGGCGAGGGGCTCCGCCATGTTGCAGCACGACCAGTCAGGTGGGTCCCATCAGACCCCTACCAAGCGCCCCCCATGCCACCACCACGCTACATGGCTCCTCCTCGGCAGCTGCCTCACCACCTTGCCCACCACCTGCCATGACTGGTGGAAGGAGTCCACCACCTCCTGCAGCACAAACACTTGATCTTCTCCCACCGTGGGAAAAGTACACAAGCTCTTTGAGGGGCTGTTGGCAGAGGAAGGGAGAGCCCCAGATGATCTCCAGGGGCTGCCCAGGTCCAAAGCTGGCTCTTTCTCCTCGCCAACCTCCTCAGCCTCCTCTCCCTCTCCTCCATGGTCAGTGTCCAACCCTCCAGCCCTCCTCCTGCCGCTCCCAGCCTCTGCCGTGGCGGTGGGTGTCTCAGAGATTGCCATAACCATCTTTTTCCACTGGCCACATGCAGAGATCACAGAAGCCCAGGCCTCAACCCAAGAGTCCTTGGCTATCCACCTTTTATGATCCACTCATCATTTTCACTGGAACGTGGGAAACCCAGGAAAAACCCCAAAAGTCTGCTGTGTTTCCCGGCCAGATGGAGCCTGCTGCAGGACCGTGTGCAGCTCGTGCAGCCCATCCCTCGGCGCCAGCCTTGGTTTCGTAGGGACATAAAATCTTGAAGCCTGTCCTGATCCCTTGAGTGCCCTGGGGCAGTCGGGAGCGCACGCTGCCTGAGAACATCCTTGTCCTTCGGCGTGACAGCACAAGCTGCGCCACACAGAGTTTAACTTTTTATTCATCCTCCATCAATTACTGTGACTTTTGAACGTTATTCTGCTATTGGATAGACAATTGATCCCTTTCGGGCAGGTACAGTGTTTACAGGAGAGAGGAATAGTCAAAAGAGGCGTAAAACTGCGACTGGACAATGTTATGGGTACCTGTAGACCCATGACGGACGCTATAAAAGATCTGGATCTGGGTATTTTCAGAAGGGCAGCTTATGATCAAGAGTAGTGCTATATTAATAGACAGTGAGAATGTAGAGCTGCGACAGAAAGACCATTGGCCATATTGGCAACAAGGGCACATTGCTGAGTCATGGATAATTTACTGTCTACTAGGACCCCCAGATCCTTCTCCTCGGAGCTACTTCCCAGCAGGTCCGCCCCTAACCTATACTGGTGCTTTACATTCTTCTTCCGCAGGTGGATCTTGGTGCAGGACCTTGCACTTGCTTTTGTTGAACCTCATTAGGTTCTTCTCTCCCCAGCTCTCCAGCCTGTCCAGGTCAAGCTGGATGGTCCTCTGGGGTGTCAGCCACCCCACCCAGCTTGGAATCATCAGCAAACTTGCTGAGGATACACTCTGTCCCCTCATCCAGGTCATTAATGAATATATGAAACAAAATAGACCAAGTATTGACCCCTGCGGGACACCGATGGTTACAGTCATGCTGTAAAAGATCTGGATCTGGGTATTTTGAGAAGGGCAGCTTATGATCCAGTGTAGTGCTATATTAATAGACAGTGAGAATGTAGAGCTGTGACAGTAAGACTGACAGCTTTTGGCAGGAGATTTTGTGCTTTGGCATCTGAATGGATCCCTTGAAATTCCAGTTCAGTCAACTCAGCAAACCGGGGCTGCCGTACTGAGAATGGGCACCCGCGCTTAACATCAGCCTCCTGTTTTCACCCTGGGCTTGGTGTTGTTTTTTGTTGATTCTGAGCTACAATTGTCGACGCTTCAGAACAAACATCTGTCAAAACTGGATATGCCCCACCAGAACTGGGAGCGGTAGTTTAGTCATTTTAGTGACTTTGCTGCTGCTGGAGTTGCTGAGAGTCACTTAGCTTGTGAATTTGACTGTTTTGCCTGTGCCAATGCTAAGCATTTGTAGCTCTTAGTTACATCACTCGAAAAGCCACTCCAGATGCTACGGTGGGACCAAAGCTTCAAGCATTTTGGTGTCCCCTGGTGTGCCTCTGCATGGTGAGGCTCATGGGAGCTTCCCCAGAAAGTCCTGGTCTGCGTGCTTTGCAGAGCACCCGTGGGCCTTTCACAATATTATCTGATTCGTACTGCTGCATTTAGCAAATCCTTCAGAAACGGTGCGGTTGCCTACGACAATGCCTGCTGCCCCTCGTCGTGCAGCGATTCACCTGAGCCAAATTAGCTGCGGGCAGGCAGAGAGAGCAGGCATAGAAGGAGGCTGGGAGCGCTGCAAGGAGCAGAGAGCAGGGCTGGTCCCAGGGTGTGCGCGCGTCCTGCGAGGGGCAGAGGTCGGCTTGCTTTAACTGGCATGATTGTCTCGGGTTTAGCTATGGGCAAGCAGCTTTTTACTTCTGTTGGATGGAGTTGGTTCTTCAGCCGGCTGGAGCGAGACGCGTGTTTAGAGTGAAACCAAAGTGTGCGAGCCTTTGCGTACACAAACCAGTGTGAGTTCTCTCTTGTGTCAGACCTCTGGCAGCAGAGGCACGGCTTTCTCACGGAGGCCAGCTCCGCGTGCCTGTGCGCAGAAAGCAGGAGTGGTGGGACAGGGTGTCACTGCACTCACGAGAAGCTGTAAACCATTTTGGTACCGTCTCAGCCCTCATCTGCAATAACGGGGAAAATGAGAGGCAACTGAAAAAGGCTGTGGGAAGACGGACGGAATGGCCTGAGTATTGGATGAGGGCACTGGTTTGCCCATCAGGAGCTCTGCTTTGCCTATGGCTGGCACTTGGTTGCCCAAGGGCTGTACTGCGTTGCCCATTGGCAGCACCGGGGATTGTCCATGGACAGGCTCAAGTTGCCCAGCAAAGGCATGAGGTAGCACACAGCATGCGCTGAGTTGCCCAGGGGTGGCTCCGCGTTGCCCACGGAGAGCCCTGGCTTGCCCAATGGCTGCATCAGGTTGCCACAGTGGCTGCAGGGAGTAGGCGGGACAGAACCCGGTTACTCAGCACCCTGCGCCAGTGGCAACGCTGCCCTGGTTCTGTGACACAGAGCGCACTGGGGATGCTCCAGTGTCTGGCAGAGCTTCGACCCGACCAGACGGCACAGCAGCGAGCAGCAGCCCCCCCGGGCACCCCCAAGCCTCTGCAGGCGGAGGGTACGTACCTTACCTGGGAGGGGAGGACTGAAAAAGCAGGGATTTCTCCTACTGCCCCCAACAGCTCCTCTGTCCTCCAGATGGACCCGGAGCCGGGGATCGGGGGCTCCCGGCGTGTGTCCTGTTGAGGGCTGGCAGAAAGTGTCACCCTGGGGTGGCTTTACCGAGGGGGATGCAGGGGTGTTTGTTTCGGCTGGAAATGCAGGGAAGAGTAAGCCCGGTCCATTCCCGAGGGATTTTCCTCCCTTCCTTAAGTGTGTGCCTGTCAGGAGCTGAAGGGCAGTAATAGAGCAATAGCACCCGCAGTGCCGTAAGCAGTTCTTGGGAGCCAAATCTTCACGTGTGGCCGTTCCTCCTAGGACTGCTCCAAGGCTGGTGTTGACAAACGATTCCGAAAAGCTTTTTTGAGAGATCTCCTTTCCAAGCGCAGGGATTTGACATCAGGTGAGCCACAGACATTCTTCTTCCTTTACAAGGCAAGAGACGGCTGTTCTGCTGAGGCTGAAACGGGGGTTTGGGGGGGGGGGGGGGTGGTTCAAATCTGGCTATAGTCCTGCAAAGCTCAGCTCACTCGCAGACTCCTCTCTCGAGCATTCGATGCAAGTGAAGAGAGAGGGGATGAGGATGGAGTCCCTCACCCCCGAATGGCGCTGGGCTGGTAGCAGCTGTGTGTCCAGAGGGGCGCAGCTCTCGGGGCTGGGAATGGCACTTTGAAAGAGAAAATGACCTCTGGGGCGCTCTAAGAGCAGCAGATACGCCACCCAGAAGCAACAAACACACCGCAGACAATCAGCGACTACACTTTCACGGGACTGACAGCTTGAGGGAAAAGGAAGGCATAGTGTCTGTTGTTCTGCTTTGCAGCCCTGGTTTGATTTTCTCTGCATTTCAGGGCCTGACGCTCGATACTAACAGCAACGAGCGTTTTCCTCTTCCCTACACAGATGCTTGTGATGGTGTCAGAGGGGATTTGCTCTCAAGAGCTTTAGGCCTCGACTGGGGATGCGTGGGTGCTGTGTCCATCGCTGGTTGTGTTAGAAGTTGCATGTGTCGCCGTAAGAAGTAAGGCGAGGAGCTTACTGAGTGGGGTTGTCTTCTCTCTCCTCCTCTGTGCAGGACACGGACCAGAACAGCGGTGTTCCAGAATGGAGCCTGTCAGCTCTCCCTTAACAGCAAAGTTTGCCCATCCAAGATCCATCCCCACCACCTTTCTCCCTCCCATCAGTCCCAAGACTTCCACCTACAAGAATGGATTTCCTGAGCGCTCGTCATCTCAGAGCTTCAGCCGCCCCTGGATGCCCAACACCTATTATAAAACAGCTGCCCTCAAACCAACTTTGGCTGCCTTTTCCCAGAGTTCCCAGGGGATAACCGACAGCAAGAAGCTGCCTTCTCTTTCCACCAGAACAACCGTCTTCAACCGCTACACCCCTGAAGACTGGTACAAGTCCAACGAGATCAATTACAAAGAGTCGGAGATGACCCGACACAATGCGGAGCGCCTGAGAATGGACAACTCCCGCATGGTTTACGATAAATATCAGCAAACCAAGAAAACACAGCTGGAAACTACCAAAAACCTGGGTGTACGTACCAACGATATTGTATTTTGGAAATCAGAGCTCTTCCATGAGCTAGACAAGATGATTGGGGAGACAAATGTGCTCAGCGATGTGAAGAACAGACTGGAGAGAGCCTTGGCGGAGACGGAGGCCCCTCTCCAGGTAAGCACCCCATCCAGTGGGCTGCAAGCTGCAGCCGCTGCTGAAACATCTGCAGCCATTCAAACCTCTAATTAAGTTTCCCTGCAGCTCCGTAACGTCTAGAAAGGTTTTATGAAGGGCCCGTGAGTTAAGTTAGTAATAAACCAACCCCTTGTCATCTGCTGCATCCCCTACCAGCACGTGCTGAGCCCATCAGAGCAGCGTTTCTTAACCAACTATTTTCAGAGGCGCTCCATGCAAAATCCCGGTTTGGGAGACAAAAGCCCCGTGTGTCTCTGCGCGGCTCTGGCGAGGTCAGCATCAAGGCTGACACAGGTCCCTGATTTCGGCTGTGGTTGCACCAGGGACGCGTGTGCTCCCTCATGTCGATGCGATGCTGATGTGGCAGCTCGGCTGCTCGTTCTCAGCTAAAGCACCTGCCCCGGGCAGTTTTTTTCCCCTGCTGCCATCTCTGTGCACACCTAGAATGTCTTTTCTTCTTCCGTTACTTGTGATGGGGAGCGTCCCTCGAGAGAACCCTGCCCCTGCAGCCAGCACTGATGGCATGTCCCCAACAGGTCGCTGAGGAGTGCTTGTGCCACCGGGAGAAGAGGATGGGCATCGACCTGGTCCGTGATGAGGTGGAGGAACAGCTCTTCACTGTAAGTTTGGCAACACAGAGCAGGTGTTGCAGGTGCTCTCTGTACCTGAACTGCCCGAAACAGGCTTTGCAGCCTCCTTCCTTAGTGCCGGTGAGGTGCCAAACTCTCCAAAGCCCCAAAACCTGCCGGGCCAGGGGACGGTGTCCCCCACGCAGCAGCGTGCCCACGCACTGTGGGTAAGACTCGTCCTTACAGAGGAAGGAAGAGCTGCACACCCACCGTTGTGTTTGTGCCACTTATCGGGGTGCTCTGTCCCTCTTCAGGAGAGCGTGAGAGAGCGTGTGAGAGCATCCTGCCTTTCCCAGCCCTGCCAGAGCAGCACCTATCTCTGTCCATGGCACATACACATGGTATAGCTCTACATCTGTGTCGCACACATACATCTCTATCACACACATACGCACACACAGATCTGGAGAAGGCAGTGTGCGCCTGACAGCTTGCCCACTTTTCCCAGCTCTATTAGTTGGGATAAGGAAAGAGTGGGCTCCTGCAGACAGGAGGGCTGAAAATGGACTGGATGTGGAGCACTAATCCCCTGCCTGCAGTAGCTGGGGCTTCACAAACGCAATGGGTTTGTGCTGAAGTCAAGTGAGCTGAGAGCAGCACATGCCTTCCTCCAGCGCAGCTGAACGCTTCTTAGAAATTCAGAGTGGGGATTTACAGCAGAGTCAAGTCCATCTCCTCTTGTTCCGTATGGATGGGAGTGGTCCTGGGGAGGAAAACATTTTGGGAGCCAAACAGGCAGGTGCTGGTTTGGGGATGAGTGTGAGCAGGATGAGTGAGCCTGGACATTGACGGGGCCATGTTTTGCACTTGCCCAGGAAGTGGATGTCATCCGGTCATGCCAAGAGAGGATGCAGCAGCACCTGGAGAAGGCAAAAGCCCAGCTCAGGTAAGGAGGAGCTCCTTCTCTCCTGCCCCAGGGCTGAGGTGCCTTTGCAGTTGTGATGTGAACCCCCAGCAGACCCCGAGCTCTCCCCACAGCCCGCAGGTGTAGAGCCCCCACAGGCTCCGTGGGACGCGGACAGTGATGCTCATGGGGGGACAGAGCTGCCCGGGGCACGAGATCTGCGGCGACGTGGAACGGGGAGGAAGCTGATGCGGCACTACATCCCCACCCACAGCTCTTGTTTGCATCTTGCAGCTCCAACAGGGCGGCCCAGCACCATCTGGAGAAAGACCTGGCCAACAAGCAGGTGGCCCACCACATCGACGACAAGTGCCACCACCTGAGGAACTACTCCCAGGGCATCCACTACTACCAAGGGGTGGAGCACGTCGATGCCACGTGAGTGCATTGTCCTTTGCGCTTATTGCTCTAGTAAACTGGCTTTATCTGCACCCAGGAGTTTTTCCCTTTCCCCCTATTTTCTCCCTCTTCTGCCACACTTCTGATCAAGATGCTGCATGGTCCTAGCTGCTGGCTGGCCTTAAGCCATGACATAGAGTCAATTTAAAAGCCTAGATTGAAGCTACATTTAATACATGCTGCTCCCTGGCAGGGTGCGTGCCTGCCCACGTGCAGCTTCAGCAGCACGGGCTTAGCGGGGGCCTCTCCTTACCTCCCCAGGATCTCGGTGCCAGCCTCATGGGCCAAGTTCACGGATGAGAACATCCTCCGCTCCCAGAGCGTGCGGGCTGCCTCCGCCAAGCTGCGCCATGACATGGAGAGCCTGCTGGTTGTGACAGCTAATGAGATGTGGGGGCAGTTCAACAAGACCAACGTCGCCTTCACCAACCGCATCGCTGAGACGGCTGATGCCAAGGGCAGGATCCAGACCCACCTGGCCAAGGTAGCCGGAAGCCCTCCCTTTCGCTGGGGCACTGTCACTTCCCAGTGACACCTCTGAAGCAGGACCCTCCACGCAGCCCTGGCCCAAGCAGAGGAACGGGCACCACCAGGAGCTGCTTCTAGTATCATTTTCTCTTTGAAACTCAGAGTGCTGGGGACTTCTTGCAGCAGGATGAGTTGGCACTGTGATTTCATCCCAGGGACAGTGCATCCCAGCTGACAGCCTGCTGGTGGAGGGGAGAAAAGGGAAATGACGTTGTCTCTTGAGAACATATTTTTTCATTTATGCATGCGTTTCTTTTTTACACTAGACCCTGCGGGAAATATACCACCTCGAGAGGAACATCGAAGCTGTCCAAAAGGCGATCAGGGACCAAGGGCCTCCATTAAAAGTGGCTCAGACGCGGCTGGATGCGCGCACATGGAGGCCAAACGTGGAGCTGTGCCGGGACACTGCCCAGCTGCGGTACGGCGGGAGCGCGGGGCTGGCGGGGTCCTTGAGGAGTCCCGGGTGGTCGCACCCAGGAGCATCACTGGGTGACCAAATTAACGCGGGGGTGTTTGTTTCCTAATGAGTCCTTCCACAAGGGCACTGATAGACTCCCAAGCACCCAGCAGGTATCCCAGCCTTTGGGTGCTGGGAGAGCTCTGCCCCCGCGGCCGGGTACTGCCTGATGCCACCCCATGAGGGGCTGGATTTTTCCCACTAGGGGAAATGTCTTCTTCTCTCCCGCCTGCTTCCCGGCGGCCGGGTGTGCTCAGCTCCTGCCAGAAACGGGGTGGTGGTCCGCGTGAGTCTGAGCACTCTGAAGGGGGAAAGCCTGTGTCCAAGGGGCCCATCTGCAATGACGGGCTAGAAACCACCCCCGGCACGGGACCGTTAACCAGGGCTTCTTGCTCTTTTCCAGCCTTGTCAACGAGGTCCACAACATCAACGAGACCCTCCAGAGCCTTCAGCAGCGCCTGAACCACACCGAGGATGCGCTGCAAACTCTGGTTCGTGCTAAGGCTCTCCTGCAGCACGACCTGGCCATCAAAGCCAACTCTCTATTCATTGACCAGGAGAAATGCATGGGGATGCGCAAGACCTTCCCCAGCACTGCGCGGCTCCTGGGTCCCTCTTAGGTGTTTACATGTTGTCGAGTGATTCCTAGTTTTGCTTAGGCAGTTTGAAACCCCGTGATTAGACTTCCCCTTTCTGATGAAGCCCTTAGTAGAAATTAAATAAGTTATCACTTTGTGTGTTAGAGGGTCTACCAGGATTTTTTTTTTCCTTTGTTTTTTTTTGCTTCCGCTGCTCTTTCACAGCGTGCCAGAAAGTAACGGGAAGTATCCCCAATGAAGAGTAAATCCACCCATGGGGGTTCATTGCTACCCTTTCAGTCTGTGAATTGAGGAGAAAAACTGTCGCGCCTTCCTCCTTTTGAGTGTCTCTGACGTGGAAGAGCAGAGAGCGAAGCCGTGCCGGCTGTCTGGAATCCCCTCCCTGCCCTCCATTGCCTTAGCGTGGCTTCGAGGAGGGTCAGTTCTGAGATCTGCCCAGGCGCAGAGGGGAGGCTGATGGGTCGGTAGTTGCCAGGGCTCTCCTTTCCACCCTTTATACAAACAGATGCAGAGTTGCCCTTTTCCCAGTCCCCGAGGACTTCACCTGACAGCCATCACTTTTGCAGTATCACCTTCCCAGACGAAGGCCCCTCGATGCCTTTGGGGTGTTTCAGTGGGGTATTTCACCGAGGAGGGCCATGAAGATGCTCCGAGGGCTGGAGCACCTCTCCTCTGAGGAGAGGCTGAGAGAGTTGGGGTTGTTCAGCCTGGAGAAGAGAAGGCTCCGATGAGACCTTCTTGTGGCCTTCTAGTACCTCCAGGGCCTACCGGAGAGCTAGGAGGGACTCTTTACAAGGGCGTGTAGTGATAGGATGAGGGGGAATGGCTTCAAACTGGAAGAGGGGAAATTTAGATTAAATATTAGGAAGAAATTGTTCACTTTAAGGGTGTTGAGGCCCAGGCCCAGGCTGCCCAGAGAAGCTGTGTCTGCCCCATTCCTGGAGGGGTTGAAGGCAAGGTTGGACGGGGCCTTGAGTAACCTGGTTGGGTGGGAGGTGTCCCTGCGCATGGCAGGGGGGTTGGAACTCCATCATCTTGAAGGTCCCTTCCAATCCAAACCATTCTATGGTTCTGTGATTCTATGATTTGGGGGACGGCGAGGGGCTCCGCCATGTTGCAGCACGACCAGTCAGGTGGGTCCCATCAGACCCCTACCAAGCGCCCCCCATGCCACCACCACGCTACATGGCTCCTCCTCGGCAGCTGCCTCACCACCTTGCCCACCACCTGCCATGACTGGTGGAAGGAGTCCACCACCTCCTGCAGCACAAACACTTGATCTTCTCCCACCGTGGGAAAAGTACACAAGCTCTTTGAGGGGCTGTTGGCAGAGGAAGGGAGAGCCCCAGATGATCTCCAGGGGCTGCCCAGGTCCAAAGCTGGCTCTTTCTCCTCGCCAACCTCCTCAGCCTCCTCTCCCTCTCCTCCATGGTCAGTGTCCAACCCTCCAGCCCTCCTCCTGCCGCTCCCAGCCTCTGCCGTGGCGGTGGGTGTCTCAGAGATTGCCATAACCATCTTTTTCCACTGGCCACATGCAGAGATCACAGAAGCCCAGGCCTCAACCCAAGAGTCCTTGGCTATCCACCTTTTATGATCCACTCATCATTTTCACTGGAACGTGGGAAACCCAGGAAAAACCCCAAAAGTCTGCTGTGTTTCCCGGCCAGATGGAGCCTGCTGCAGGACCGTGTGCAGCTCGTGCAGCCCATCCCTCGGCGCCAGCCTTGGTTTCGTAGGGACATAAAATCTTGAAGCCTGTCCTGATCCCTTGAGTGCCCTGGGGCAGTCGGGAGCGCACGCTGCCTGAGAACATCCTTGTCCTTCGGCGTGACAGCACAAGCTGCGCCACACAGAGTTTAACTTTTTATTCATCCTCCATCAATTACTGTGACTTTTGAACGTTATTCTGCTATTGGATAGACAATTGATCCCTTTCGGGCAGGTACAGTGTTTACAGGAGAGAGGAATAGTCAAAAGAGGCGTAAAACTGCGACTGGACAATGTTATGGGTACCTGTAGACCCATGACGGACGCTATAAAAGATCTGGATCTGGGTATTTTCAGAAGGGCAGCTTATGATCAAGAGTAGTGCTATATTAATAGACAGTGAGAATGTAGAGCTGCGACAGAAAGACCATTGGCCATATTGGCAACAAGGGCACATTGCTGAGTCATGGATAATTTACTGTCTACTAGGACCCCCAGATCCTTCTCCTCGGAGCTACTTCCCAGCAGGTCCGCCCCTAACCTATACTGGTGCTTTACATTCTTCTTCCGCAGGTGGATCTTGGTGCAGGACCTTGCACTTGCTTTTGTTGAACCTCATTAGGTTCTTCTCTCCCCAGCTCTCCAGCCTGTCCAGGTCAAGCTGGATGGTCCTCTGGGGTGTCAGCCACCCCACCCAGCTTGGAATCATCAGCAAACTTGCTGAGGATACACTCTGTCCCCTCATCCAGGTCATTAATGAATATATGAAACAAAATAGACCAAGTATTGACCCCTGCGGGACACCGATGGTTACAGTCATGCTGTAAAAGATCTGGATCTGGGTATTTTGAGAAGGGCAGCTTATGATCCAGTGTAGTGCTATATTAATAGACAGTGAGAATGTAGAGCTGTGACAGTAAGACTGACAGCTTTTGGCAGGAGATTTTGTGCTTTGGCATCTGAATGGATCCCTTGAAATTCCAGTTCAGTCAACTCAGCAAACCGGGGCTGCCGTACTGAGAATGGGCACCCGCGCTTAACATCAGCCTCCTGTTTTCACCCTGGGCTTGGTGTTGTTTTTTGTTGATTCTGAGCTACAATTGTCGACGCTTCAGAACAAACATCTGTCAAAACTGGATATGCCCCACCAGAACTGGGAGCGGTAGTTTAGTCATTTTAGTGACTTTGCTGCTGCTGGAGTTGCTGAGAGTCACTTAGCTTGTGAATTTGACTGTTTTGCCTGTGCCAATGCTAAGCATTTGTAGCTCTTAGTTACATCACTCGAAAAGCCACTCCAGATGCTACGGTGGGACCAAAGCTTCAAGCATTTTGGTGTCCCCTGGTGTGCCTCTGCATGGTGAGGCTCATGGGAGCTTCCCCAGAAAGTCCTGGTCTGCGTGCTTTGCAGAGCACCCGTGGGCCTTTCACAATATTATCTGATTCGTACTGCTGCATTTAGCAAATCCTTCAGAAACGGTGCGGTTGCCTACGACAATGCCTGCTGCCCCTCGTCGTGCAGCGATTCACCTGAGCCAAATTAGCTGCGGGCAGGCAGAGAGAGCAGGCATAGAAGGAGGCTGGGAGCGCTGCAAGGAGCAGAGAGCAGGGCTGGTCCCAGGGTGTGCGCGCGTCCTGCGAGGGGCAGAGGTCGGCTTGCTTTAACTGGCATGATTGTCTCGGGTTTAGCTATGGGCAAGCAGCTTTTTACTTCTGTTGGATGGAGTTGGTTCTTCAGCCGGCTGGAGCGAGACGCGTGTTTAGAGTGAAACCAAAGTGTGCGAGCCTTTGCGTACACAAACCAGTGTGAGTTCTCTCTTGTGTCAGACCTCTGGCAGCAGAGGCACGGCTTTCTCACGGAGGCCAGCTCCGCGTGCCTGTGCGCAGAAAGCAGGAGTGGTGGGACAGGGTGTCACTGCACTCACGAGAAGCTGTAAACCATTTTGGTACCGTCTCAGCCCTCATCTGCAATAACGGGGAAAATGAGAGGCAACTGAAAAAGGCTGTGGGAAGACGGACGGAATGGCCTGAGTATTGGATGAGGGCACTGGTTTGCCCATCAGGAGCTCTGCTTTGCCTATGGCTGGCACTTGGTTGCCCAAGGGCTGTACTGCGTTGCCCATTGGCAGCACCGGGGATTGTCCATGGACAGGCTCAAGTTGCCCAGCAAAGGCATGAGGTAGCACACAGCATGCGCTGAGTTGCCCAGGGGTGGCTCCGCGTTGCCCACGGAGAGCCCTGGCTTGCCCAATGGCTGCATCAGGTTGCCACAGTGGCTGCAGGGAGTAGGCGGGACAGAACCCGGTTACTCAGCACCCTGCGCCAGTGGCAACGCTGCCCTGGTTCTGTGACACAGAGCGCACTGGGGATGCTCCAGTGTCTGGCAGAGCTTCGACCCGACCAGACGGCACAGCAGCGAGCAGCAGCCCCCCCGGGCACCCCCAAGCCTCTGCAGGCGGAGGGTACGTACCTTACCTGGGAGGGGAGGACTGAAAAAGCAGGGATTTCTCCTACTGCCCCCAACAGCTCCTCTGTCCTCCAGATGGACCCGGAGCCGGGGATCGGGGGCTCCCGGCGTGTGTCCTGTTGAGGGCTGGCAGAAAGTGTCACCCTGGGGTGGCTTTACCGAGGGGGATGCAGGGGTGTTTGTTTCGGCTGGAAATGCAGGGAAGAGTAAGCCCGGTCCATTCCCGAGGGATTTTCCTCCCTTCCTTAAGTGTGTGCCTGTCAGGAGCTGAAGGGCAGTAATAGAGCAATAGCACCCGCAGTGCCGTAAGCAGTTCTTGGGAGCCAAATCTTCACGTGTGGCCGTTCCTCCTAGGACTGCTCCAAGGCTGGTGTTGACAAACGATTCCGAAAAGCTTTTTTGAGAGATCTCCTTTCCAAGCGCAGGGATTTGACATCAGGTGAGCCACAGACATTCTTCTTCCTTTACAAGGCAAGAGACGGCTGTTCTGCTGAGGCTGAAACGGGGGTTTGGGGGGGGGGGGGGGTGGTTCAAATCTGGCTATAGTCCTGCAAAGCTCAGCTCACTCGCAGACTCCTCTCTCGAGCATTCGATGCAAGTGAAGAGAGAGGGGATGAGGATGGAGTCCCTCACCCCCGAATGGCGCTGGGCTGGTAGCAGCTGTGTGTCCAAAGGGGCGCAGCTCTCGGGGCTGGGAATGGCACTTTGAAAGAGAAAATGACCTCTGGGGCGCTCTAAGAGCAGCAGATACGCCACCCAGAAGCAACAAACACCGCAGACAATCAGCGACTACACTTTCACGGGACTGACAGCTTGAGGGAAAAGGAAGGCATAGTGTCTGTTGTTCTGCTTTGCAGCCCTGGTTTGATTTTCTCTGCATTTCAGGGCCTGACGCTCGATACTAACAGCAACGAGCGTTTTCCTCTTCCCTACACAGATGCTTGTGATGGTGTCAGAGGGGATTTGCTCTCAAGAGCTTTAGGCCTCGACTGGGGATGCGTGGGTGCTGTGTCCATCGCTGGTTGTGTTAGAAGTTGCATGTGTCGCCGTAAGAAGTAAGGCGAGGAGCTTACTGAGTGGGGTTGTCTTCTCTCTCCCTCCTCTGTGCAGGGACACGGACCAGAACAGCGGTGTTCCAGAATGGAGCCTGTCAGCTCTCCCTTAACAGCAAAGTTTGCCCCATCCAAGATCCATCCCCACCACCTTCTCCCTCCCATCAGTCCCAAGACTTCCACCTACAAGAATGGATTTCTGAGCGCTCGTCCATCTCAGAGCTTCAGCCGCCCCTGGATGCCCAACACATATTATAAAACAGCTGCCCTCAAACCAACTTTGGCTGCCTTTTCCCAGAGTTCCCAGGGGATAACCGACAGCAAGAAGCTGCCTTCTCTTTCCACCAGAACAACCGTCTTCAACCGCTACACCCCTGAAGACTGGTACAAGTCCAACGAGATCAATTACAAAGAGTCGGAGATGACCCGACACAATGCGGAGCGCCTGAGAATGGACAACTCCCGCATGGTTTACGATAAATATCAGCAAACCAAGAAAACACAGCTGGAAACTACCAAAAACCTGGGTGTACGTACCAACGATATTGTATTTTGGAAATCAGAGCTCTTCTCATGAGCTAGACAGATGATTGGGGAGACAAATGTGCTCAGCGATGTGAAGAACAGACTGGAGAGAGCCTTGGCGGAGACGGAGGCCCCTCTCCAGGTAAGCACCCCATCCAGTGGGCTGCAAGGTGCAGCCGCTGCTGAAACATCTGCAGCCATTCAAACCTCTAATTAAGTTTCCCTGCAGCTCCGTAACGTCTAGAAAGGTTTTATGAAGGGGCCCGTGAGTTAAGTTAGTAATAAACCAACC